>NW_017804664.1:100943-108596 GCF_001625305.1 Branchiostoma belcheri | reverse complement strand
CTAATCACACAGTTAGCAGTAAGTACTCAGCCTGCTAGGGGCGCTTCTAATCACACAGTTAGGCAGTAAGTACTCAGCCTGCTATGGGGCGCTTCTTATCACACAGTTAGGCAGTAAGTACTCAGCCTGCTAGGGGGCGCTTCTAATCACACAGTTAGGCAGTAAGTACTCAGTCTGCTAGGGGGCGCTTCTAATCACACAGTTAGGCAGTAAGTACTCAGTCTGCTAGGGGGCGCTTCTAATCACACAGTTAGGTCAGTAAGTATTCAGCAGACAGTTGCTGAGTTAGGCACATAGTTACTGAGTTAGGCAGACAGGCAGATAGTTATGAAGTTAGGCAGATAGTTACTGAGTTAGGCAGATACTTACTGAGTTTGGCAGACAGTTAGGCAGATAGTTATGGAGTTAGGCACACATGCAGGGAGCAGGTGCCACATCTATAGCACACAGTTAGGCATATTATTATAGGGTAGTTCTACCCCCCTCTGTGTCCTTACAGCTCCTGTCCAGAAGAGACAAGGCAGTTTTTGACAGGTTAGCCGAGGTTCACCCCCCAAGTGTTACCCCCCTGTGCAGTACCCCCCCTGTACTGACCCCCCGTACTGACCCCCCCCTGTGTTGTTGTGTTGCTACAGCTCCTATCCAGAAGAGACAAGGCAGTTTTTGACAGGTTAGCTGAGGTTCTAACAGAAGACGAGAACAGACAAAGACTCAGAGACTACATGGAGGACATCCGGCTGCCCTGCATCCCTTACCTGGGTGAGTACAAACAAACAAACAAACAAACAAACAAACATCCGGCTGCCCTGCATCCCTTACCTGGGTGAGTACAACAAACAAACAAACGAACAAACAAACATCCGGCTGCCATGCATCCCTTACCTGGGTGAGTACAAACAAACCAACCAACAAACAAATACCCGTGTACTCCATTTTTGGGTAACTTGGACCTGACCAGTATTTGAGTTCTTACTGATACTCTGAATTGCTAAGTGCACCTACAGCACAAGTGAAAAATATATCATTATGGTAGTATTTATATATATGCAATAGAACATCCTACATGTGGTTCTATGTTCACATTACATTCGGGATCTGTACACAGTGTGGTAATGTGTTTATAGGACGGGAAGTTTTTACTGAGTGAAGTTACAGTGTGAGCTATAAGGTTCTAAGCTTCCAACCATTTGATTTTTGCTGAGTACTAAGAGGTAGCCAATCCTGGCAAGAGAGTGTTTTTCAGTTGTCTTGCTGATGTTTATGTCTGCCCTCTTCTGATTGCCTCTGCTATTAGCAAGGTTGTTAAAAGCCAGGTCGTTAACAGGAAGGTCATTAACAGGAAGGTCATTAACAGGAAGGTCATTAACAGGAAGGTCATTAACAGGAAGGTCATTAACAGGAAGGTCATTAACAGGAAGGTCATTAACAGGAAGGTCATTAACAGGAAGGTCATTAACACCACAGCTGGCTGGTTTGACCTTCACACGCCCTTGTCAGGGTAAACTGGACGCCATTTTTATGGTGTGGACACAACCTTGGGGGTCATCAAGGTCAAACAAACTCCAGGATTAGGATGGCCTTTTCTTGGGCGGGGGGGGGGGGTTCTTAGAACGTACTTGGGAAGTCTTAGGTTACTGTCACTACTAGTCATGTACCATTAATAGACTTTGCAGAGTATAGCCTATAAGGCCATAGCCCTGTATATATAAAGGTTTGCTGGTACATTAATGATGTTGTATATGAGGGATTGTATAATATATTGCCTGTCTTTACTTTGTCCGTTGTGATCTATAATTTTGTACGCAAACTTTCTGCAATTCAGGGAGTCTCATCCCTGCTGTAAGGTTTGCTTTTTGGTGTCACGAATAAAGATCAGATTCTGAATATTGGGAACTTCTCTGGGAGTTCAGTCAGGAAATATAGACCAGCTCGTGAGCATGTAATTGTACCCAACTTGTGATGTTTCTGTGAAGCTGTCAGGTTCTTGTTTGTGGACTTGAAGTTGTGTCGACAGGAGAAAAACAAACTGTCGGTCCTGCTGCGTTTCTCCTGTTGCACCATTAAGCTTACGGCTGTTGGTTTTCCCCAAACAGAGTTTGGTTCAAGCTGCATACAGCTCACAGTGTTATCATGAAAGTTCATCTGTGTCGGTAGTCACATGTTGAAAGTTAAAACTTTTGATCCAACACAAAAATTTTCTCTCCCCTACTGAGGAAGACCAGAGTGACTGGTCAAAAGCTCTACATGTAGGTGAGAGAATTTCTTTGTGTTGGATCAAAAGTTTTAACTTTAAACAAGCTCCCACTGTTGTTTGCTGCATCATTAGCTACATGTAGTAAAGGCTGCAGACAGTTGATGTCCACAGCCCAGTGTTGTGTGTGTTGTGAGTAAAAGTCCAGTGACTTCCTGTGTTAATGGACTTTCAGCATTCTTTCCAAGCAGAGCTTCTGGCTTTGACGTAACTTCAGAATCTGATGTGTTTTCAGGTATTTTTAGTAGGCCTTTCGTTTGCACTGGTGTCTTTTTTCCAGCCAAACTTTTGTGACCAAATAATTGGATACTGTCTTGTAGCCACCAAAAATCTGCATGGAGATTTAAGTTTCAGCAGAATTTGTTCCTGTCTTTGTGAGTCCACTTATGAAATGGTTGGAAGAGGATTAAAGGTGAATAATGATTTATAAGATTCAGGACATGTAAACTGCTAACTCATGACAAAGTTGTGACAATGACAGAGCCAGTCTCACTGTGCAACTTTCTACTCAGTCTTTATTTCATGATATTTAGGAAGAGATATTTGCTATACTAACATGTTACCATGACTACCACATCAGCACCTTACAGGAGACAGTAGCACCAATATACATCACAAGCCTATACTAGAACAGTCTACGATCATGGAAAACCTCCCCATTACACATTACATAAGCCTACAGTCTACAATTGGAAACTTCACCATGCAACAAGCTCTGGCTTATATAACACTTCTACAGGCTTATAAAACAAGGGACAAATGAAAAAATGGAATAATAGTATGTAAAAATCACATCAAATCCTTCAGGTCTTGTTTTTAACAAATTCATCATCATGATTTTACCTTAATGTACAACATGAATAACAAAAAACATCCTACTTTGCCCCTTTCTTCTGTAAACAACACAATGCTGATATCTATATCATGTAGGTGCATTTATCATATCATTATGGATTATGACAACAGTCATCACAATGTCACATCTCAACATCAAAAATATTTACAAAATAACAAAATATGGCAAGTTTCTTCCTCAACTTACACGTACATGTGGATATGTGCAAACTGGCAGGTCTAATAACTTCCTATATATGAAAACTAATGATCATATTACCATGGAAACCGGCATGACCAGTGGGTAGGTTGCTATGGAAACTGTTGCTATGGAAACTGACATGACCAGTGGGTAGCTATGAAAACTGTAGGTTGCTATGGAAACTGTAGGTTTCTATGGAAACTGTAGGTTGCTTTGGAAACTAGGATGCTATGGCAACTGATCACATGACCAGTGGTAGGTTGCTATGGAAACTTTAGAAGCTCCTTTCACATGAAATGTGGCAAGTTTGTTGCATACATGAAATGTTGCGAGTCTGTTACATACATGATCGTTTGTTACATAATTGTCCTTCCACAATAATTTTCCCCAGACCAAATGAGGACCCAGGAAGCCGGATAGATACAAGCTGTCTGTAATGTAAGAATCAGAAGCTTACAGCTGTGTATGTATCATATCCAGTAATCTCATTACATGGTTGTGATAAATGCTGACATCCACTGTAGGACTGGAGAACATGCTTCCTCATGTCTGTGTACCTGGGTCTGTGCTGGAGCTGTTCAAGTCTTGTTGTACATGTAGCTTTGCCATGTTTGCTGTTCTGCTGTGCTATTTGAAAGTCTGTTTCTATTTTGTAGCTGTGCTATGTTTGCTAATATTGTTAAAGCCTCAAGTTACTATGTAGCAGCTGTGCTGTAGTTGCACTACATTTGCGATGTGATTGTTCTGCTGGGCTGTTCTGCAATGTTAAAGCCTGGGTGCCTGTTGTGCTGTTAAGTTATGCCATATTTGCTATATTTAATGTCTAGTTCTGCTGTCCTATGTGAAAGCATGGTTCTATGTTGTAGCTGGACTACATTTGCTATATGTTGTTCTGCTGCTGTGCTAGTTAAAGCCTGGTTTCCAGTGGGCCGTACTTTCATCATGACAGTTTCTAGTTGTGCTGTAGTTGTGCTGTATCTATGCTGTAGCTATGTTATGCTGTGCTATGTGAAAGCCTGTGCTATAGTTGTGCTATGTTAAAGCCTGGTTCTGCTGTGCTATAGTTGTGCTATGTTAAAGCCTGGTTTCCAGTGGGCCTAACCTTCATCATGACAGTTTTTAGCGAGTAACTCCCCTCGCCACTCTGCCCAGTACACAGCGTCCTAATACCGGCTGCTGTAGTTATGTGCTGTAGGTGTGCTGTAGTACATGTGTGTGTGCTGTAGCTGTGCTATAGTTATGCTATGTGTGCTATGTTAAAGCCTGGTTCTGCTGTGTTATGCTATATTTGCTATGTTAAAGCCTGGTTTCCAGTTGGCCTAACCTTCATCATGACAGTTTTTAGCGAGTAACTCCCCCCTCGCCACTCTGCCCAGTACACAGCGTCCTAATACCGGCTGCTGTAGTTATGTGCTGTAGGTGTGCTGTAGTACATGTATGTGTGCTGTAGCTGTGCTGTAACTATGCTGTAGCTGTGCTGTAGTACATGTATGTGTGCTGTAGCTGTGCTATAGTTATGCTATATTTGCTATGTTAAAGCCTGGTTTCCAGTGGGCCTAACCTTCATCATGACAGTTTTTAGTGAGTAGCTTCCCCCTCGCCACTCTGCCCAGTAAACAGCGTCCTGATACCGGCTGCTGTAGTACCCGCCGGGGTAGTAGATCCCGTTCAGGTTGGAGTGCGCGCAGGCGTTGTACCACCAGCCGCCTCGCTGGTACCCCGCACAGTTCCCAATGAACGGGTCGTTGTCGCTGTCCTTGGTAGTGAAGGCCATGTTGTTGTGCCAGGTCATGGCGTCCCCGGAGTTCCCGTGATATTTCCCCAGGCGTAGCCGGTACTTGCTCTCCTCCCCCTCTATTTTGAAGCTGTTGTACTCTGCGTAAGCCACGATGCCGTTCCAGTCCTCCATACTGACCTGAAGTTTGTAGCCCCCCCGCCCCGTGAGGCGGTGCATGTTCTCCAGCCCGAGCCAGAAGTCCCCCCGTGGGTCCCCAAACCCGGCCCTGTACGCCGCCCAGTTGCGGTAGAAGTTGACGGTCCCGTTGGCGCGCTTCTGTATGACCGTCCAGCCGCCGGGGTCGGTGTCCATGTCACACCAGACGGGGACGGGCGCGTCTTCGTGGTCCGGCAGGTAGATCCGGTAAACTCCGCTGGTGGACTTCCCGCCGCGCTGGATATCCGCACAGTGCCGAGGTTTGGCTGGGGGAGAGATTAGTCAATATAGATTTAGTCATGATTTTTACAGAAGAAATAAATGTGTTTGAAACTTGTTTAAATTATGCATCAAAAGGGGAGTTATTTCAGATCTACATCTGTACATAATACATGTAAATAGATAACATGCAGGGATTTGCATTGTCAGCTATTCATGAGCTGTAAGCTGGGAACCTGTTCAGAAACTTTTGCTGCTGGGTGAAACAGACAGATAGGGCTGTTCATATTATGATCTGTTAATCATGCCTACATAACAAATTAAATCAAGAAATTTTTAATGTTAGGTTTTTACATTATTAACTTACCTTAACCAAAATCGATTGTTAGCATTAGTTAATTCACACGGCTTGCATTCTGCTTCCTTCCCATGACCTGCATGACATGTACTTTACAGGCCTGTTTCCAGGCATGTGGGTTCTACATGGGGTTACCTGGGTTTCATTGTTACTTTACATTGAGTTTTACTTTGGGTTTCACATATTAGGTTTAATGTGGGATTCACATGGGTTTTAGATGTTTTTAAACTATGAAGACAATTTGAATACTTAAAAAAGATTTAGGACAAATTGGTAACAAGGCTTGAAAAGTAACACGGGGAAATAAGAATTGAAGTTAAGGAATAGAAAAGAAGCAAACCAGTTAAACGTTGAGGTGAGGAAAGAAAAAGGAGGTGCTTACGGAGTGTATCATTCCAAGTGTAGTTTCCTAGACTTGGCAGGAAAAAGGAAAAGGTAAATACATCGAAAACAGAAAAGTTTTATAGCAACCGTTACGTAAACAAATACAAAACAAGGAAAGTTCACCCGAGTGCATTTTTACCCAACACAAACACCACAACATGCAAGTTACAGACTCTGTACAACATGCAGAGTTTTATCATAAAATTGTTGTATACTTTGGTTGGACTTAAAGTTACTTTCACGTTACGGGCATGCTTAGCACTTCAAGATGCACAGTGAAAGAAATTTGTTGGCACATCTCCGAATTGAATGAAATCCTAACAGTGGAGTTGTACCCTTTTTTTTTGCCAAATTCTACTAGCCTAACCCCGTAAAAGGTGGAGGCTACTTTTAGGCTAACTTGGTGATTACAGGGTCTGTCTTCCATTAGACTTACTAAAATACAGTCTTCAGCAAGTCCAACTCAAGCCTGTTTCTAAAGTTTAAACACTACAATTTCTCTACTTGCATCATCACACAGGTAAATTGTACCAGTCCAGACCTCCCAACACGTGCACCAAATCTGGGACAGTCACTGCAGTTTCCACAATTTTACACCTGAGTGCAGGACATCCTGTCTACCTTTTCAGTCTAACTTGTACATTTAAGTCAGACTTTCTAGAAGTACTGGAGCTAAATTCCCAGTGCCAAATAGTTACAGATGTATAAGACGAAGGCAGCCGAGCTGAAGACTTGAAGTTTGTTGGGTTGTTTGACATTCTGATGGTTTCTCCTGATTGTACAGTCCTGTGACTGGATCCATAATAACTGTGCTTTCCTCATGATTACACACAGTTAGTCTAACTGTTAGCTGTAACAGCACCCCTTGCTGTACAGGTGCCGGTAAACACCCCCCTCTGCTATAAGTAGGTCAGACCCCCCACCAGGACAATCCCAAGGTCAGGCAAGGTCATCCCTGTTAGAACAGGGTTCTGTCCTGCCATTAGCACAGCCCTGTAATGACACAGCTAGGTCAACCTACACAGCCATGAGACAACCATGCAGCTAGGTGCTGTTCTTAGCTCGGAAATTCATCTGTGTTGGAAGTGATTAAAATGTAACAAGTTTACTGTAATTTCCAACACAGGTACTGGACCCAAATTTTAGTTAGTTTAAAGAGTTACTGTAGTTGAAAATTTGGGTAAAACTTTTGGCCAAGTACAATTTCTAGGCTTGCCCTACGGCCTCAAAAGAAGGACTACCTTTGCCTTTTTTGTAACAAGAGGCAGGGTACAGCTGCTCACCTTTTGGCAGCTTGGGCTGTGGTTTAGGCTGAGGTTTGAGCTCAGGTTTAGGCTGAGGTTTGGGTTGTGACTCCGTGACCCGGTTGATCACCGCCTCCACACCTCCATCATCCACATCCTCGATATCCCCGATCCTGACCACGGCCTCCGACGCCACCTGCGCCCGCCGCGCCCCCGTTCCACGGTCGC
>NW_017804664.1:98600-100923 GCF_001625305.1 Branchiostoma belcheri | reverse complement strand
TATTGATTGTTAGCATTAGTTAATTCACACGGCTTGCATTCTGCTTCCTTCCCATGACCTGCATGACATGTACTTTACAGGCCTGTTTCCAGGCATGTGGGTTCTACATGGGGTTACCTGGGTTTCATTGTTACTTTACATTGAGTTTTACTTTGGGTTTCACATGGGTTTCACATATTAGGTTTAATGTGGGATTCACATGGGTTTTAGATGTTTTTAAACTATGAAGACAATTTGAATACTTAAAAAAGATTTAGGACAAATTGGTAACAAGGCTTGAAAAGTAACACGGGGAAACAAGAATTGAAGTTAAGGAATAGAAAAGAAGCAAACCAGTTAAACGTTGAGGTGAGGAAAGAAAAAGGAGGTGCTTACGGAGTGTATCATTCCAAGTGTAGTTTCCTAGACTTGGCAGGAAAAAGGAAAAGGTAAATACATCGAAAACAGAAAAGTTTTATAGCAACCGTTACGTAAACAAATACAAAACAAGGAAAGGTCACCCGAGTGCATTTTTACCCAACACAAACAACACGACATGCAAAGTTACAGACTTACAACATGCAGAGTTTTAAACTTGTATCATAAAACTGTTGTTTACTTTGGTTTGACTTAAAGTTACTTTCACGTTATGGGCATGCTTTAGCATTTCAAGATGCACAGTGAAAGAAATTTGTTGGCACATCTCTGAATTGAATGAAACCCTAACAGTGGAGTTGTACCCTTTTTTTTGCCAAATCCTACATGACTTGTACTATCCTAACCCCCTGATAGGTACGGTGGAGGCTACTTTTAGGCTACTTTTAGGCTAACTTGGTGATTACAGGGTCTGCCTTCTATCAGACTAAGTCTTACTAAAATACAGTCTTCAGTAATTCCTACTCAGCCTGTTCTTAATGTTTAAACACTACAATGACTCTGCATCATCAAAGGCAAAACCAGACCTCCCAGCACGGTGCACCAAATCTGGGACGGCAGTTTGTCATGTGTGAGAGCACAATTCTACACCCACAAGTCTCAGTCTTTAACTTTTAAGTCTAGTTTAATTTTAGACACAAGTGGTGAAGACTAAGTCCCAAATTGCCAATAGTTATTAGACTAAAGCAGTTTTGGATCTCAGGTTTGTTGGAACTTTGTCCTGATGTTTTCTCCTGACTGTACTGCCCTGTGAGTGGCCCGGACAGATCCATAATAACTGTGCTTTCCTCATGATGACAGTAGCTCTAACAGCACCCTTGTTGTCCAGGTCCCAGTAAACACCCCCTCTGCTATAAGTAGGTCAGACCCCCCACCAGGACAAACTCCAAGGTCAGACAAGGTCAGACCTGTTAGTACAGGGTTCCGTCCTGTTGGAAGTCATAATTATGAAACGAGTTTGAACTGTAATTTCCAACACATTTGGGCCACATTTTCTCATTGAAGTCATTCCTTGATCAAGTCCAATTTCTGGGGTTGCCCTGTGGCCATATTATGGGACTTAATCTGTTGTGTGGTGCCCATAGCAGTTCTGTTACTGTAATCACTGTCATGTGCCACATGCTTACTAGTAGATGTTTCATACTAGGTAGTTTTCCTATCAAGTTCTGTAATTAGCTAGCTATCAGATGGCAATCTGCTGCTCAGGTCCTGCCTGCCTTTTGGATCCTGCCAACTGTATTTTCCTCATGTAGCTATAATCATGGTGAATGTAAAGGGAGCTTGAGTCTCATAGTCAGGCCGTAGGGGCAGTGGACTGTTAATCTACAGACACTTGATACCATTTTAAGCTAGCTAACAAGTGTACAGCTGCTCACCTTTTGGCAGCTTGGGCTGAGGTTTAGGCTGTGGCTTGAGCTCAGGTTTAGGCTGAGGTTTGGGTTGTGACTCTGTGACTCGTTTGATCACTGCCTCCACACCTCCATCATCCACATCCTCGATGTCCCCGATCCGCACCACGGCCTCCGACGCCACCTGCGCCCTCCGCGTCCCCGTTCCACGGTCGCCGTGACGATCGCCATGCCGACCGCCCTTCTTCATGCGCCGCGTGACGTCCTGCAGCTGCCGGGTCAGGTCGTCCTTGTCCCGGGACAGACCGCCGACCAGCTTCGTAAGCGTGGCTATCGTAGCTGTCTGGTTCTCCATGGCTGTGTTCACCTGTACAGGAGCAGTGCTTACTGTTAGTCCTAACTCTAACCCTAACCCCAGCCCGTATCCCCCCCCCCCACCAGCTTGGTCAGCGTGGCTATGGTGGCCGTCTGGTTCTCCATGGCTATGTTCACCTGGGGAGGGGGAGGTACAGGGGGTTACTGTTAGTCCTAACTCTAAAACCCTAACCCTAACTCCAGTC
>NW_017804664.1:94350-98580 GCF_001625305.1 Branchiostoma belcheri | reverse complement strand
CACAACTCACCTTTAGTTTGGGAGATGTAGCAGCTTCACTAGAATCGCAGTGGTTGGGCTTCGTTGTCAGGAAGTCTGCACAGCTACATGTAGGTCTGTCTGCTCACAGTTCCACAGGCAAAGCTGCAACACAAGACAGAATTTACCTTTAGTTTGGGAGCTTCACTATAGACACAGTCTGTGGCAGGGTTTGTCAGGAAGTCTTCACATGTAGGTCTGTCTCCTCACAGTCCCACAGGCAAGCTGCAACACAAGACAGAATTAGACCCATGTACACAGGTCAAAGGCATCTCCGGGCGTGGCCCCTGGGTTGCTAGGGTGTGTGCAGGGATGACATGCGCGTCGCCGGGTGTGGCAGGACGGTTGCTAGGGCGTGAGTTGGTTGGAGTTGTTCGGTATGTGTGAGTGGTGGAGGAGGCATGTCGGCAATGTTGTACAGGAACTGGGGCCCTTCCCATGGCCAACACACACACACACAGTATACACTGTTATCTTACATAAGGGGGGGTTTCCACTGCCCTTACTTACACAGTGTGAGTCCACAGGATAGAGGCACATGGCGGGCTGCCATCAAGCCTCGGCATCTGAGTTTGCAAGCACGTCTTCAGCTTACTGGGGAACAACAGATGTTAAACTGGATAGTGAGTGAGCTGGGAACTGCATATATCCTATACGTCATGCCAGGGTCACGTACGTACAGGGGACATGCGTCAGTAGGACCACCTGTAGTGTTGGGTGGCCCAGTGTAGCAGCCCAACCTGTACCCCTAACCAGACTGTACCCAGTGTAGCAGTCCAAACTGCACCCCTAGCCAGACTGTACCCAGTGTAGCAGCCCAACCTGTACCCCTAGCCAGACTGTACCCAGTGTAGCAGGCCAGACTGCACCCCTAACCAGACTGTACCCAGTGTAGCAGGCCAGACTGCACCCCTAACCAGACTGTACCCAGTGAAAGTGTTAGGGTTAGGATAAGGCACAGTTCTGGATACAAAAGTACACAGTATACTATTACTAGTATTAGCTAAAACAAGTAAAATCTGAGATTTTATACCTCCGAGCTTTTTATTGTATAATTATTTTATATGTTGTTTGTTATGTATAGTTGATGGTGTTGAATATTGTGCACAACAACAATTGTTGCGCACTGCAGGACTAGGGTTTTAAACAAAGAATTTATCGAGACCGGACACCCCTCTGTGCGAGGGGTCATATACGTGGACCAGACCGAGAATATCTTAAACACGCCAAAGGTCAACGGTCGTGACCATTTTCACGCTCAAAGGGGTATGCTGGGGCCACCAAAAGGCACCATTTTCACGCCCGAAAACACATATACGATAAAAACAAAAGAACGTGCTTCATCTACAGCCCAATAGCAAAACATACACCGAGTCCAAAAAAAATCCGTCCACCCAAACGCGAGAAACAGCTGCGAACATGAAAATCTAAATCTCCCACAAAACCCTTCCTTGGAAGGATGTCTCCTCCCCCGGAGGTAATGAGAGTAGACATGTTGTATAATACGCAGTAAAAAACTATGTAACTATATATAGTATTAGTGTTAGAAGTAGACATGTTGCAGAGTTACTAGTAAGTATATGAATATACATTTTTTGTATGAGTATACGTACAGTTGTAGACTAAGCATTGTTCGGAAATGGACATGTTGCAGAGTTAGTAGTATATTGACTATTACTATACAGTACTGTCACTAGTAGACTACATGTAAGTGTTGGAAGTGGACATGTTGCACAGAAAAAGTGGCCAGGAGGGAAATCTCCTGATCACTCAGCCTGCTGTGCCTGACCCTCGTGTGTCTGCCTGACATTTGGAAACAGTTTACGGCAGTCCCTGTGCAGCACAGGAAACACTTTACAGGTCGGAGCAGTGCTCTGGGCATCTCTGGGCAGTCCGGGTGCCTGATTGCTTCCTGTATGAGTTACACAATGTACCTGGGGACTCTAACAGCCTTGGGTACAACATACAGTAACAGGTTACAGACTGGGAGCAGTTCTGGGCAGATCTGGGCAGTCCGGGTGCCTGATTGCTTCCTGTATAAGTTACACAATGTACCTGGCATGGGGACTCTAACAGCCTTGGGTACAACATACAGTAACAGGTTACAGGCTGGGAGCAGCTCTGGGCAGATCTGGGCAGTCCTGGAGCCTGATTGCTTCCTGTAGGAGTTACCTGGAGACTCAAGTAGCTATAGAAGTCTTGTGTACATGCAGGAGCTACTGGTGTTGGTGTACAGGGGAGTTTCAGGAACTGTTGGTGGGGATGGGAGGACACATTGGTGTACAGGGGAGTTTCAGTAACTACCGGTGTGTACAGGGGAGTTTCAGGAACTGTTGGTGGGGATGGGAGGACACATTGGTGTACAGGGGAGTTTCAGTAACTACTGGTGTGTACAGGGGAGTTTCAGGAACTGTTGGTGGGGATGGGAGGACACACTGGTGTACATATCTAGAATCATGCTTCATCCAGGACCGTGCTCAGGCACAGTTCTGGATAGTCCACACCTATCCAGAATCGTACCTGGGGCACATCTACGTTCTTGGATATGCTGATATTAGTTAAACCCCCAACCCATCAGGACTGGTAATAGAACTAGGCAGACACGGTAGTTCTAGATACAATAATAAATTTGTTCATACATGTTTCAAAAAGAGAGAAGAGATCCTGTAGTTAGATCCTGTAGATAGAGAAATAGCACACGAATGTTACAATGACTTCTTCTATTCTTGTTACCAAGTTATTTAACTTAAGTGCATTTGGCCCGTGTAGGGCGTGAACATGCAATAAAGTTCATTGTCATTGTCATTGTCAATAAGATATCTGTCCAGTTTGATCTGAAGCCCAAATGTTGATAGCTCTGACGTGAGGGTGGCTGGGGGATGATTTTGTTCTCAGGTCATGAGTTCGCAGCCCGCAGATTGTAGTGACTTCTGGTCCAGGGTTTAAATAAATGAAAGACCTTTGCAAATTTTTCTGTCATTTAAGTGTCTAAATCCTGCCACATTTGTCACCCTGATTGTTTCTGTGGCAGGATTTAATAATTCATAAATAACGAGTTGTTCTCGTCTAGACTGGATTAATATTTGATCTGCTCGCGGGTCTCTGGTGTGCTTCTGTCTGGAGGGTGACATAATAAAGTTCAGAACATGCTTTCAATTTCACCTACATTAATAACATAGATAGACGTGAACTTGGCATTTGCTTGGCAAGTTCAGGTTTGTGCTTGCTTAACTGTCTATACCATGGGACCTAGCCTGCAAGTCTTCAGACTTTAATTTGGTCCCAATTTTGCCTACAGGAATATCATATTGGTCGTGAACTTGGCATTTGCTGTTACAACACGGGACCTGCAAATCTACAGACTTTAAACTGGTCCCCAGGTCTACAGAAATACTGTCACAGTAGCAAGACCTTACTACAGTTACTGTAGTAAACCCAGTAGCAAAACCAGTAGCAAATACAGTAACTGTAGCAAAATTAAAGTTACTGTAGCTCAACTTTGGTCCCAGGTTTACAGAAATACTTACTTAGTTACTGTAGCAGCTACAGTAGTAAGTACAGTAGCTGTAGCAAATACAGTTACTGTAGCAAACACAGTAGCAGGTACAGTAGCTAGCACAGTAGCAAGGAAGCACTTATAGCAGATCCTGTTACACACAGTAGCAGATACACAGTAGCACCACAGGTCCCCAGACACACCTCAATGCCTGCTGGGTTAAAGACTGAGGGATTTACTTCATCAGTTTCTTGTCTGTTCCTCATTATCAGAGGTGAACCTGAGGTCACATTACCTCCCCATCCCACCACAGTACCAAATCCCACCAACCCTGCCCCTGAGCTGAGCACTGGTACAAATGTACCCAAGCCTGGACCTGTAGCTAATGTGAAATGTGCCTGTAGTGTTGGGAGTGTTTGCCATTACCTGAGGGCACAGAGCACCTACTGCTATAGCTAACATGTCACCACCAGCACAACACAAGACAAACTTCCAACCCTGCCTCAGGAAAACTACAAAATGTACCCAAGCCTCAGGCATGGTAGCTTGTGAACCTGCAACTCTGTTTCACATTACCTGAGGGCACAGAGCACCTACTGCTATAGCTAACATGTCACCACCAGCACAACACAAGACAAACTTCCAACCCTGCCTCAGGAAAACTACAAAATGTACCCAAGCCTCAGGCATGGTAGCTTGTGAACCTGCAACTCTGT
>NW_017804664.1:87967-94330 GCF_001625305.1 Branchiostoma belcheri | reverse complement strand
TTCAGGAAGTCTTCACATGTAGGTCTGTCTCCTCACAGTCCCACAGGCAAGCTGCAACACAAGACAGAATTAGGGCTTTTTTTAGCCCCATGTACACAGGTCAAAGGCATCTCCGGGCGTGGCCCCTGGGTTGCTAGGGTGTGTGCAGGGATGACATGCGCGTCGCCGGGCGTGGCAGGCCCGGTTGCTAGGGTGTGAGTTGGTTGGAGTTTTTCGGTATGTGTGAGTGGTGGAGGAGGCATGCCGGCAATGTTGGACAGGAACTGGGGCCCTTCCCATGGCCAACACACACACACAGTATCTTACATAAGGGGGGATTTCCACTGCCCTAACTTACACAGTGTGAACCCACAGGATAGAGGCACATGGCGGGCTGCCATCAAGCCTCAGCATCAGTGTGCAAGCATGTCTTCAACTAACTGGGGAACAACAGATGTTAAACTGGATAGTGAGTGAGCTGGGGACTGCATATATCCTGTACGTCATGCCAGGTCACAGCCATACACGTACATACAGGGGACACGCGTCAGTTGGACCACCTGTAGTGTTGGGTGGCCCAGTGTAGCAGCCTAAGCTGCACCCCTAACCAGACTGTACCCAGTGTACAATGTAGCAGCCCAAACTGCACCCCTGGCCAGACCTTACCCAGTGTAGCAGCCCAACCTGCACCCCTAGCCAGACTGTACCCACTGAAAGTGTTAGGGTTAGGATAAGGCACATGCAGTTCTAGATGCAAAAGTACACAGCATACATGTAGCTAATATAAGAGTGGACATGTTGTATAATGTGCAGTAAAAACTATGTAACTATGTACATTTAATTTATTAGTGTTAGGAGTAGACATGTTGTAGAGTTACTACTAAGTATATGACTATATGAGTAAATACAGTTGTAAATACAGTTGTAGACTAAGCATTGTTCAGAAATGAACATGTTGCAGAGTTAGTACTATACAGTACTGTCAGTAGTAGACTACATGTAAGTGTTGGAAGTGGACATGTTGCAGAATGCAGAGTATAAAGTGGCCAGGCGGGAAATCTCCTGATCACTGACAGCCAGCGGGTTCTGACCCTCGTGTGTCTGCCTGACATTTGGAAACAGTTTACAGCAGTCCCTGCGCAGCACAGGAAACACTTTACAGGTCGGGAGCAGCTTTGGGCAGTTCTGGTGCCTGATTGCTTCCTGTATGAGTTACACAATGTACCTGGGGACTCCAACAGCCTTGGGTACAACATATAGTAACAGGTTACAGGTTGGGAGCAGCTCTGGGCAGCTGTGGGCAGTTCTGGAGCCTGATTGCTTCCTGTAGGTTTTACCTAGGGACTTCAGCAGCAGCCTTGTGTACATGCAGGGTCACGAACTACTGGTGTTTGTGTGTACAGGGGAGTTTCAGTAACTACTGGTGTTGGTGTGTACAGGGGAGTTTCAGTAACTACTGGTGTTGGTGTGTACAGGGGAGTTTCAGTAACTACTGGTGTTGGTGTGTACAGGGGAGTTTCAGTAACTGTTGGTGGGGATGGGAGGACACACTGGTGTACAATAATCTAGAATCAAACTTTATCCAGAACCATGCTCAGACACAGTTCTGGATAGTCCACACGTATCCAGAATCGTACCTGGGGCAAAATCTACGTTCTTGGATACCCGGGAACTATCCAGAACTGTGCCTGAGCCTAACCCATCTGGTATAGAAATGGTATAGAACTAGGCAGACATGGTTCGGGATACAGTAAGATACCTGTCCAGTGTGATCTGAAGCCCAAATGTTGATAGCTTTGAGGTAAAGGTGGCTGGGGAATATTGTTCACAGGTCGTGAGTTCGCAGCCCACAGATTGTAGTGACTTCTGGTCCAGGGTTTAAATAAATGAAAGACCTTTGCAAATTTTTCTATGTCATGTAAGTGTCTAAATCCCGCCACATTTGTCACCCTGATTGTTTCTGTGGCAGGATTTAATAATTCATACCTAACGAGTTGTTCTCGTCTAGACTGGATTAATATTTGATCTGCTTGTGGGTCTCTGGTGTGCCTCTGTCTGGAGTGTGACATAATAGAGTTCAGAACATGCTTTCAATTTCACCTACATTAATAACATAGATAGACGTGAACTTGGCATTTGCTTGGCAAGTTCAGTTTTGTGCTTGCTTAACTGTCTAAAACATGGGATCTGCAAAGCTTCAGACTTTAATTTGGTCCCAATTTTGCCCAAATGAATATCATGATGGTCGTGAACTTGGCATTTGCTTCTGGTTAGAACATGGGACCTGCAAAGCTTCAGACTTTAAATTGGTCCCCAGTTCTACAGAAATACTGTCACAGTAGCAAGACCTTACTACAGTTACTGTAGCAAACCCAGTAGCAAAACCAGTAGCAAGTACAGTAACAGTTACTGTAGCAAAATTAAAGTTACTGTAACTCAACTTTGGTCCCAGGTTTACAGAAATATACATTACTGTAGCAGATACAGTAGCAAGTACAGTAGCTGTAGCAAATACAGTTACTGTTACAGTTACTGTAGCAAACACAGTAGCAAACACAGTTACTGTAGCAGATACAGTAGCAAGCACAGTAGCAAGCACTTAGCAGACTGTTCCACACAGTAGCAGATACACAGTAGCACCACAGGTCCCCAGACACACCTCAATGCCTGCTGGGTTAAAGACTGAGAGATTTACTTCATCAGTTTCTTGTCTGTTCCTCATTATCAGAGGTGAACCTGAGGTCAGACACTTCCACACACCTCTCCATCCCAACTTAGAACATGGCCACCTTTCCTCAGCCAATCAGGAGCCTGTATTTCTTGTGACTAAATCCACATAGTGCGGTCCCCAAAGGGACAGGGGTGTACTAACCAACGAATAAATTAGACTAACTCGGAGACGCCCATGTACTAACCAACGAATAAATTGACTAAGTTGGAGACGCCCACCATTCACATGCAAATAAATTGATTAAAAAAATTAACAACACAAGAAAACAGCAGTTTGATCAATTTCCCTGTACATCTTTATTAAAAAAGGTAGACAAAAGAAACTCATGACAAGGAAAGTGAACAACGAACAGAGAATGAATCATGAGTATGGATGAAGCAAAAAAATCAGAGGGTTTCTTACAAATGTCATGTATAACGAGAGTTTCTCATACATTGTAAAAAAAAATGAAACACAGAAGCTACAAACTTTTAGCGATACATTAAAACGATGCAAAGTCTTCCCAACATGTCTGACATGATTTGCACATTCTTAAACTTTGAAAACAAACCACGGTAAGACTAAAAAAAAAGAATACACCAACATGCTTAGACAGCAGGGCAGGCACTGGGCGAGGGAAGGAGGGGTTAGACTTAGAGCAGTTAGAGTCGGCCCGGGAACAGAACACTGAACAGGCCGACAGAGACGCCACGACCAACTTGTTTGGGATCAGGTCAGGGACTGCTGTCTCAGACAGACAACCGAGAATTTTTTAACCCAAAAACAGAAGGCATTGTGGGGCTAGCAAAGTGTTGTAAACCATGACAAGAACCGCTATGCATATTTCACACAAGGCTGCGAAAAGAAGCTCAGCTGCAATTCATGAATGAGAACAAAAGGACGTACTACAAGCTGTAATGTTGTTGGTAAGGTTTCTAGGAAAACAAACGAGTGGTTTTTGAAGAAAACAAAACATGATTGTGTAAAATGTATTTCTTCTGCTTCGGAAAGATGGCCATGTTCTAAGTCAGTTAAAGGATGGGCGAATTGCTCGTATCAGTGTTGGGATCTGTTTCACATTACCCAGTAGGGCACATACAGGGCACCTCCTGCTATAGCTAACATGTCACCACCAGCACAACACAAGACAAACTTCCAACCCTGCCTCAGGAAAACTACAAAATGTACCCAAGCCTCAGGCATGGTAGCTTGTGAACCTGCAACTCTGTTTCACATTACCTGAGGGCACAGAGCACCTACTGCTATAGCTAACATGTCACCACCAGCACAACACAAGACAAACGTCTCTGGCTCAGAATGTCAGCAGGATTTTCCACGTTTTACTGAAAATTCCATCCAACTTTACGAGTCTCAGAAGTTCAAGTGAAACCAGTTGGACTCGACTGTGACTGTTTTCTGTTTCTCCACATGAATGCCTGACCATGAGCAACACTTAAGCACACGGCCATGCCCCCCCCCTCGTGGGAGTTGGTGTTAGTTTCTCAATTATCACTTAAGGGATTTCTGGTGTCAGTTGGATTCCTCTAACACAAACCCAGCCGACCTCTGACCTCCCCTGGGGCAGGGGTCAGGGTTCGGGTCAGACAGCGGAACGTTCCGCTCAGAACCTGACAGAAAACTGCCATCAAGGTCGTGCGCCAAGGTCACCAGGACGTGGGGACAGTTTTCTCACATTTTTACACTTTCCTGCAAATTTCTGGAACAAATATTAACATCTGGACCATGTCCCTTACTGCAGGTTTCTCAAGATTACATGTAGGTAGGATTTAAAGGCTAACCTGTGACAACCTGGAAACCCACCAAGAAACTAACTTCCCCTTACTCAGCTAGCTACATGTACAAGTCTAGTATTACTAGTAGGAGGAACTTACTGTCCAGCAAATATAAGACTTCTTTCCAAGTTTACTTATCCTCCAATGATTGTCAAAGTTCATAGTATTTAACCTTCCCCATACCCTACCCACTCTTAGGTTAGCCTATGATACAGTAGAAAGTGTCCAAGACTGGACTGCCGATGATGATGAAAGTGTAATTAATACATACAAGTCTAGACAGTAGATGCCACACTTTGTACCCTGTACAATTGTTGTGCAGTAATGTCTTGTATCCCAGTTGAGCTGCCAGCTACAGTCTTAAACTCTAAATGCCTGTGTGTTGCAGATTTATGGTTTTATTTCCCTTGGATGTGACTTGTGAGTGAATTTGCAGCCTGAGTTCTGACCTGTGTTTTTACTCAGCAGTGTAAAACCATGGGGAAATCTGACTGTGCAGGTTTATTTATGTAGCAACAGGAGAAACCTTAAGCACTGTTACTAAGGAACAGGGTCACTAAAACCTCTTGGGTTAGTTCTTAGAGAGGAGAAGGGGTCTCCAGTGCAGTTTGGTTTGGTTTGGTCTATTCAGATCTCCAATTTAGTGAATACAATTTCCACTATTCTTTCTTTCTACTACATGTATTCTAAAAGTAGGATGGGAAAATGATTTCTTGAGAGGAGTGAGAGTTTGTGAGGGAAGAGACGGCTTCAAAAAATTAGAAATCAAACATGTCCGAGCACTATGCTACAGCTGGGGTATTGGTCTTGGGAGTTTAAGGGTGAGGGGGACTTGTTTTTTTTTTATTACAAGAAGCTTTAAACTTAAAGGGTCCTTGATCTTATAAACTCAAGGAGCCTTGCAGGTGCCTTTGTCTTATGACTTGAAGGTGCCCTGAAGAGTCTTGTTCTTACGAGTTTAACTTTAAGGAGTTCTTATGAGTTTAAGGTGCCTTCCAAGTGCCGTTGAGTTATGAGTTCAAGGTGCCCTGAAGAGTCCTTGTTCTTATGGGTTTAAGGAATCCTGAAGGGTCCTTGTGCGGAGTAGATGTACGTCATTGTGGGTCAGAGGTCAGCTTGGCAGCGTGGAAGGACATTGTCGTAGGTCACAGGTCAGCCTGGAAGTGCGCAGGGACATCATCGAAGGTCAGAGGTCGTGCTGGCAGGGACATGGGCGGAAGTTTTAGTGTCAGGGACAGTTGCGGTAATAAATGAGGCTGTCCTGTCCGCTGACAATCAGTGGAACTTAGCACCAAGGGGATGGAACATACAGTCCTGAACAAGTGTGTGTGTGTGTGTGGGGGGGGGGTGCAGGAACAAATGGTTTGGGTTACATACATGTGGGGACAAGGGAGTAACGTTACATAATTATAGAAACAAGAGGGTACATCTATTAGGAACAAGGGTTTAATACACAGGAATAATGGTCTACATATTGTGGCTACATCTGAGGATATCTAACTCAGGCTATGCCTGAATTGAGGATATTCCTGCAGAAAAAGCCAGCCCTGTACTGAGCCAGTATCTATGGAGTGTTAGAATCAGGACTTCTTTCTACATAATGTACAAGTAGGAACATTATAGCCTGGTATCCAGCCTTGTTAGCTTTAGTCCGCTACCCAAGATCCGCTCCCCACCAACCTAGGCTGGATACCAGGCTAGGAACATTAGGGTACATAGGAGCAGAGAGGCACTCGGACCTGGGGAATGCAGACCATGCTAGGGTACTCCTGTCCAGTCTTCAGTAATTATATTATGCCATTTATTACATGTACATGTAGGAGCTATATATAGGATATATTCCTGCAGAAAGAGCCTGCCATGTACTATGATGAAATCTGC
>NW_017804664.1:53411-87947 GCF_001625305.1 Branchiostoma belcheri | reverse complement strand
GTGAACCTGCAACTCTGTTTCACATTACCTGAGGGCACAGAGCACCTACTGCTATAGCTAACATGTCACCACCAGCACAACACAAGACAAACGTCTCTGGCTCAGAATGTCAGCAGGATTTTTCCACGTTTTACTGAAAAATTTCCATCCAACTTTACGAGTCTCAGAAGTTCAAGTGAAACCAGTTGGATCGTACTGTGACTGTTTTCTGTTTCTCCACATGAATGCCTGACCCATGAGCAACACTTCAGCACACGGCCATGCCCCCCCCTGTGGGAGTTGGTGTTAGTTTCTCAATTATCACTTAAGGGATTTCTGGTGCCAGTTGGATTCCTCTAACACAAACCCAGCCGACCTCTGACCTCCCCTGGGGCAGGGGTCAGGGTTCGCTCAGAACCTGACAGAAAACTGCCATCAAGGTCGTGCGCCAAGGTCACCAGGACGTGGGGACAGTTTTCTCACATTTTTACACTTTCCTGCAAATTTCTGGAACAAATATTAACATCTGGACCATGTCCCTTACTGCAGGTTTCTCAAGATTACATGTAGGTAGGATTTAAAGGCTAACCTGTGACAACCTAGAAACCCACCAAGAAACTAACTTCCCCTTACTCAGCTAGCTACATGTACAAGTCTAGTATTACTAGTAGGAGGAACTTACTGTCCAGCAAATATAAGACTTCTTTCCAAGTTTACTTATCCTCCAATGATTGTCAAAGTTCATAGTATTACCTTCCCCATACCTACCCACTCTTAGGTTAGCCTATGATACAGTAGAAAGTGTCCAAGACTGGACTGCCGATGATGATGAAAGTGTAATTAATACATACAAGTCTAGACAGTAGATGCCATACTTTGTACCCTGTACAATTGTTGTGCAGTAATGTCTTGTATCCCAGTTGAGCTGCCAGCTACAGTCTTAAACTCTAAATGCCTGAGTGTTGCAGATTTATGGTTTTATTTCCCTTGGATGTCAGTGAATTTGCAGCCTGAGTTCTGACCTGTGTTTTTACTCAGCAGTGTTAAACCATGGGGAAATCTGACTGTGCAGGTTTATTTATGTAGCAACAGGAGAAACCTTAAGCACTGTTACTAAGGAACAGGGTCACTAAAACCTCTTGGGTTAGTTCTTACAGAGGAGGGGGGTTTCCAGTGCAGTTTGGTTTGGTTTGGTCTATTCAGATCTCCAATTTAGTGAATACAATTTCCACTATTCTTTCTTTCTACTACATGTATTCTAAAAGTAGGATGGGAAAATGATTTCTTGAGAGGAGTGAGAGTTTGTGAGGGAAGAGACGGCTTTAAAAAATTAGAAATCAAACATGTCAGAGCACTGTGGTAAGAGCTGGGGCCTTGGTCTTGGGAGTTTAAGGGTGAGGGGGCCTTTTTTTTTTTATTCCAAGGAGCCTTAAACTTAAAGGGCCCTTGATCTTATAAACTCAAGGAGCCTTCCAGGTGCCTTTGTCTTGTGAGTTCAAGGTGCCCTGAAGAGTCCTTGTGGGGAGTAGATGTACGTCACTGGTGGTCAGAGGTCAGCTTGGCAGCGTGGAGGGACATTGTCGTAGGTCAGAGGTCAGCCTGGCAGTGCGCAGGGACATCATCGAAGGTCAGAGGTCGTGCTGGCAGGGACATGAGCGGAAGTTTTAGTGTCAGGGACAGTTGCGGTAATAGATGGGGCTGTTTTGTCTGCTGACAATCAGTGGGACTTAGCACCAAGGGGATGGAATATACAGGAACAGGGTTAACATACCTAGGAACAGTATACACAATGTCAGGAACAAGGGGGTACATACATGTACACACAGGAACAATAAGGGTACCCCCCTTTTTTTCCTGTTTAATTATCCCCCCCTCCCCATGTTTCATTGTACGTATACCCCCCTGTTCCTGAGTATCCCCCTGTTCCTGAGTACCTTCTGTTACTGTATACAATGTGTAAGAACCTGTGATGCGCAGTGCTAAAATCTGCAGTCTAAAAGCAGGGAAACCCTTTAGACCTGGGGAATGCAGACAATGCCTGGTTACTCCTGTCTGGTCTTCAGTAATTATATATACCATCTATTACATACATGTAGGAGCAGGGAGGCTACATAGGAGATATTCCTACAGAAAAGGCCTGCCATGCACTTTGCTAAAATCTGCAGACTGAGTGTACTCCTGGGTACTCCTGGGTACTCCTGTGTGCCCCCACCCCCAACTCCAGTGTACCCCCCTGTTCCTGTGTTCCCCCTTGTCCCTGTGTACAATGTGTATGAAATATGTGTATGAGCCTGTCATGCACCGAGGCAGTCTGCAGTGTTAAAGCACTGGGACCATGGGGAATGCAGACAATGCCAGGTCCCTCCTGTCTGGTCTTCAGTAATTATACATACCATTTATTACATGTACACTGTACATGTAGGAGCAGGGAGGCTATATAGGATATATTCCTGCAGAAAGAGCCAGTGCCATGTACTATGCTAAAATCTGCAGTGCTAAAATCAGGGAAACCCTTTAGACCTGGGGAATGCAGACAATTCTAGGTCCTCCTGTCTGGTCTTCTGTAATTATCCTGCAGTCTGTTATTGACTGGAACTGATCACAGAGTTTATCTCAGAGTTTACAGGCCGCATTTCTCAGGGCAACTTCAATCAACCTGTCCTAGGGCAACACTGAGTTTATCTGTTGGTTCTTGGATTTTGTTAGAAAAAATATGAAGCGACAGGGTGGAAAAAATCTCAATCATCCTATGATAGCTTTAGTTTAAATGCTACAATAGGAGCTATAAAGTCAACATACAGTGTACCAGGCTGGTTTATAGTTCAAACAATGAATTCTAACTTGTAATCAAACCACAGTGACATTGATAAATGAAAAAGCCATAGGAAGACTTCTCTTTAAATGAAAAAATATGAGCATTTTGTGAGTGATTTTAGAGTTGATTCAGAACCTGAATTTTTTAGCAAATCAGGAAAAATGAAGATAGTATTAGGCGAATCTGAGAACCAATCGTTTAAATTATTGTGGCCTCTATAATCAGCCATGCAATTCAGGAAATCCTAAGCAGCATGTCTGTAACCACCAACCCTTCTGGCAGTGTGTACGTCTCCGGCTTTGTGTGTAAGAGTTTCTGGCAGTGTGTACGTCTCCGGCTTTGTGTGTAAGAGTTTCTGGCAGTGTGTACGTCTCCGGCTTTGTGTGTAAGAGTTTTGTTCATGATGACATCCCAGTTAATACTCTGACTGAGACTTGCATGTGTCGCACCAATTTACTAACAGTAGCAGAAAAACTCTTTGAAAACTTTTTGTCTGTAGAGTTTGCTGGTACAAGTCTGAAGTTTTTCTTTGGTTTGTTCATGATGACATCCCAGTTAATACTCCTGACTGAAACTCGCATGTGTCACACCAATTTACTGTCTATAGCAGACACTCGGACTTGTACTGACAAAACCCTACATATATCTCAGAAATCTCAACTATCAATTCTTTGTTTGCGTACCAACACAGCAGACAGGTACATATAGCCTGAATGACATTGGTATTTTACAGATCAAGAAATGAAAAAAAAAACTTTGTCACAGACTTCTGTCCATATTATCCTGCAGGTTGGTTTGGTGGATATGCTGCTTTACTGGGATAAACACTGGTTTCAAAAGAAAAGGCCTGCTTCAGTGCTTGTAACCAAAAAACACAGACTCAGGGAAACCCTGGTCTGACTTTCTGGATGTTGACAGTTTGTTCCAAATTCTTCAGTAGGCTGACTTTCTGACTTCCGTAGTTGACAGTTCTGTGGTTGCCAGTTGCGTAGTTCTGTGGTTGCCAGTTGCGTAGTTCTGTGGTTGACAGTTTGTTGGTCCCTACTTTAGTCTGACTTTCTGAGTTCTGCGGTTGACAGTTTGCTCCTCCCTGCATGTACTTTACTGTGACCCAGGATGCAGGAATGCAGGAATTCCACCTGTCCTTCTGTCTGTCCCTCCAGCCTGACCCCAGCATCAATCTCAGCAGGAAACACACTAAACAACTACAGGACCTGTAAATCTACCACATGCTTTCCTCTCGAGTGAAGACAGTTAGATATAAATCTACAATAAAGGCCTTAGATTCAATGCTTCAGTAAACTTTACTATAAGGGCACCTAGCTTTGAATCAATGGTCCACTTGACTTAAAAGACAGTTCTAAATCTACAGTCAACTTTACTGTAAAGGATGTTAGCTTAATTTTTTTTTTTAGATTAAAATGAATGTACCCCAGGAGCACTACTGTTACAGTAACTATAACACAGCAAGTAAAGATCCACATAATTTTTAATGCCATGATTGTTTGTAGGAATTGTTCATACAGTAATTGTCCTGTATCTGACCTGAGACTCAGACCCAGCATGTATCACACGCAGGGACTGTAGAAACTTCCTGTCTCTGCTAGACCCATCCAGTCCTAGCCAGAACTGGTCTCATGTGGGGACAAGCTTGGCTCACACTGGGGAAACCTGTGCTCTATAGTCTGGAGGCTTTTATATACTGTACATGTAATTCCTGATTTTTCACAGTACTTTTATGTTAAACACTTTTTTCATTGTCTCTTCTGTACTGTGAACTTATCATTACAGTTAACAAATAATTCCTGGATATTCTTTTTCCTGCACCTGTCACCACAGTAAAAATATGGTTCCGTGAACAATTTTTCTCTTAGACCATGAACTTTTGCTACCGTGAACATGAAGTGAATTACAGTACCATGTTCAATTGTTGTTGCTATACATTGTACCATGTGCAATTGTCATCGATGCAGCAAAGTTTTTCACGTAGGACATGTAGGACAAAAGAATCAAGTATGCATGGTTAGGTAGGTTTGATGTAAAGAATTTGGCATCCTTTTTAAACTTCTTTTGGTTGGTAGGGTGGGTTTGATACTGGTAAGTCTGTTCCTTGGCTTAGTTGTGTTTATTGCAAAGCATTTAGATCTGTCCTGCATGGAAGGCTGAATGTGTGTTTTAAGGCTGGATCTTGTTAAACTATAGCATGCCAACTAAATCTTCTATCAAAGCTTACTAAATCTTCTATAGGAGCCTACTAAACCCTGTAAAGGACTTTCAGGAGCCTACTAAATCCATTATAGGAATACTAAGCCTTCTATGGCAAAGTCTTCAGATTTGCCTGTATGTAAGGCTGAATGTAAAGTAGTAATTCACTTTATGTTCACGGTAGCAAAATTTCACGGTCTGAGAAAAATGGACATGTTCACGGAACTATATATTCATGGTGGTGACAGGTGCAGGAAAGAGAAAGTCCAGGAATTATTTGTTAACTGTATTTATGATAAGTTCACGGTACAGAAGTGACAGTAAAAACAGTGAACATAACAGTACAGTGAAAAAATCAGGAATTACAGTATATAGCATGCCTACTAAGTCTTCTATAGGACTACTAAACCCTATATAGAAGCTACTAGGTCTTCTATAGAATTCCTACTAAGTCTTCTATAGGAAGTTAGTACCAAGTCTTCTATAGGAACTATGTACTAAACCTTCTATAGGAACCTCAGTACTAAGTCTACTTTTATTAACCCCAGATTCCTGATTTGATAGTCTGGCCTGAGGGACTTTGTGTTTGTGGGCCACAGACTAATAGAAATGACAGGCTGACAATTAAAGCTAACGATGGACAAATTAAACAGAATGGGTGACATAATGGCTAACGATTACCCCTAACGACTTTAGAACAAACCATAACGAGTCTAGAACAAACCCGCTCAGTAACCGGAGAAAGGCCTGCGACACGCACACTGCTGTTTAAGTCATCGGAGGTGGAGAAATATTTGGCGAAACTCCAGCTCACAAATCGCTGTGGTCAAGAGGCCTTCAGCAGCACACAAACCTCCTATTCTGTCTGTCCTGTTGATCCAAGCGACCCACAAGTCTTGCCTTAATGTCAGTAATCACGGCTGAAGCACTGAGAAGGCAGCTACAGGAATGTGGAGTACAGAGAGACAAACCCTGCCTATTATCTGCACAACTCTCATCTGTTCTTATATCCGAACCTCCCATTGTCCCCACAACTCTGATCACTCCTTAAGTGCTCTCGGCTGATTTACTCCCTGATCAGAGGTGATAAGCAACACAAACACACCCCAGGAGGAGAAGTCAGTGTTTTACTCACCAGAAAAGGTTTTTCCGTCCCGTGTGTGGTTTATAGAGGCTCCAGGTGGGCTAACGGTGAGGGTTCCATCCCGCACGGCGCCTGTTGTTTTAGTGGCTGGTGTGAAACTGTTTTTGTGACTGAAGCTCCGCTCCTGGATCCAAACCAACCTCAAAGGGCAGGAGACAAATTATCCCCGGCCCCGCCCACCTGTCACTCACAGGGTCGCCCATGGCAACAGCCAATCAGGGCTCAGCGGGCCTGACCAATCAGGGGAGACTAGAGGGTGAGCAGGTTGGCAGGAGGGACTTTTGGGAACACAACACACCTCATAGCACTGATACTAGACACACCATGCCAAATACATGTAACTGCCAGACATCATAACACCAGATAGATGCCATTAAAGGAAAGAGAGGATGCAGTGATGACAGTTAGCTGCTGGTTTGTTGGCTGGTGTTTTGGGTGGAGTCTGTATACTGATGTCAAAGATGTTTTGTTACTGCTGTAGAATCGATGATAACGATCATGATAAATATTGTCTCACCCTACAAAGAACCCAATTCCCAAAAGATAGTAATTGGGAAGACTTACTCACTTACAAATGTAGTCTTACTTTGATTCGACATTTTACACCTCCACCATACATGTACATGTACAGGTAGGCCAGTTACCTAACAGATGTCAAGCATGAACAAAGGCACAAAGAAAGTCAGACATGCAGGCTTCAGAGCTGCCAGAGACTCTGTTTTCGACTCTTTGTTTCCCGACCTTTCCTGTAATCCTCCCTGCTGCCGACCCTGGAGGATTCCAAGTCCAAGGTTAAGACAAGCCTCAAGTCTCTGTTTTGTCTTCCTTAAGAGCAACTTTACCCACCGGAGAGCAGACCAAGATTCCTCCCGAGGCTCAACACAATCTTTAAGGTCTTCTCAACCCAAAACAAACTTTCCTGGGGCCATTTCAACCTACCATCTGGATAAAAGATAGCGGGAGTTTAACAGAAATAAAACTTGTGAACAGTTTTTCTGTGTTGGTGATTCAGAGCCAAGGCCAAAGTTACATGTACCACTGCACACAAAGCAAGAGAACAATAACCTACAACAGAGAAACTTTTTGGGGCCGTTTCAACCCACCATCTGGATAAAACATTATGATAGCAGAGTTTAACAAGAAAAAAAACAACTTCTGAACATTTTTCCTCTATCCATGAATCAGAGCCAAGTCCAAACATGTTAGGCCTAGGGAAAAATGTTGAGTTTCGTGTTTCCCTGCTGACCCAAGGAAAAAGCTGCCGACCCTAGCCTTTTTGTAGACCCCTGCAAGGGACGAGCTGATCAACCTTTTCTATCTCCACGATCTGACACCTGAGTCAAGAAAAGTTGTACAATCGGTTTTCCAACATTGACATCGAGAACCAACAAATCGAATTGGTGTGGCCTTGCCACACAACGTGAGAGAACAATGCCCCACAGCCCAGCTCCAGTTCCAGCCTGTTTTTACCGGCTTGTTCCGTGCCAGCTAACCTGTCTGACTCGGAACGTTTGGCATCTCAGCAGGAAGTTCCTCAAAGGAAAGGAATTCCGGGTTTTTCTCTGTCTCAGCAGGCAGACGACACCTGACTCCTGAAGTCTTACTGTACAGGACATGTTTAGTTTCCTTTAATGCCCGCGATCATGATAATCATTCCGGCACGCTCATTTTCACCTGAGCAAAGTAAGGAAAGTCGTGTTTTAAAAGTGCCTTTTCCAAGGGCACAAGGTCAGTGGCTTGGGAGGATTTGAACCGAGGACCTCTAGCTTGGTTCTGAACTGAACGCCTGTTGTTACACAACGTGACCCTATTACATGTATCTGCACATGTAGAGCTCTGCATATTACAGGATCCTGTACACATGTATAGAGCATCACTTGTTATACATTGAACTTAAAGGCACCCTTCGTCAATTTGGGGAAAATCTCATGATGGTATGAATGCGAAATGCATCCTTTTTGCTCATGTTTGAGTATGTGTGAAGTATTATATATACATGGGGTATACATGCTAATTGAGGTGTGAACATTGCACAAACATAGCATACAAATAACTTTACACTAGACTGGTGCAAATGTTGTTTATCCTACATACGCATGTACCTGTTGCACACATTATGTAGTGTGAACATCTGTTATCAGGGAGAACATCACACCTTCACAGACAGCATCGAGAGCTCCTGTACTTTTACAGGAGCCTGTAAGGGACATATTAGAAATGTCTGTATTCAGCCTACATGTAGCTGATAGTTAGAGTTAGGCCTTTGTTGTTGTTCTTTGTGTATAACGTCTGATAGCTTGCTAGACGTGGTCTTTTAGAGCTGGTTTAGGCTTAGTTCTGTTCAAAGTCAAAGTCTCTCTAGATATTTAACTGTTGGTTCCTTTTTTCAGGCCCTTAAGAACCTTTGTAAAAAAGACAAGGAAGACCAGGTGAAGGTCTCCTTAGTTAGCCTTGTTGACGACTGTAAACTTTATCTTAATCACAACACCAAACTGGAGTCTCACGTACTGAAATATCTCAGAGACTTAGCACACGTGTCGCTGCTACACGTGTCGCTGCTACAGATGTATTCCCAATTCCCATCCTGTAACTTGTGTAAGAGACATGTCATAAGGTCTGTATCCAGCCCAGTAAATGTTAGTGTTTGGGCTTAAGTAATGTACTTTAGCTTATTAAGTAATGTAGTCTCTAAGATTGAAACATTCTTCAGTGTATTTTCCTATTTGAACACTTGTGAGAATGCCCTGTATATGTATATCCAGGCTAGCGGAATGTTAGTGTAAGTGTTAAGCAGTGTGCTTCAGCTTGAGTAATGTGCTCAGACTCTGTCCACACGTGTCAATAAAGCTGAGAGCTATTCATTATCGGCAGCCTGAAACGTTAGCGACTGGTCAGTGTGAGGCCAGACTGTGTGACAGTTGGGGGCAGTCTGGCTGTAAACTTTCCTCCAACAATCTAAACTATGTACTTCTAAGTAATGCACATCTAATGTTCCAGAAACACTTGGGCTTGGCTTTTTTTTTTCAGGGGAAAAACTCACTCTCACGTGACCAACACTCACAGAAATGTATGGACACACCAATTTCATTTGTTGGTTCTCGGATTTAAAAAAAAAACTTATGTTCAAGTTGACAAACCTAAAAAATAAATGAAAACAAAGCCGGAGGACCATGTTTTGGTGTGAATACAGTCATTAACTCAAGTTTACCTACCACCCCTGTGCTTTTATGATGTCTGCTTGCTATATTTTCACTTTGAAATACATTTTAATTATGTGAAGACTTAGTAATGAAATTAATTAGTTTAGCCTAAAGTCTACAGTAAGCCAAATTCCTATAACTTAAAAGGACAGACTGTGAGAGTATTTGCCAATGTGCTGCAGTGAAACTTTGAAGATGTTATCAGTGTCCACAGATGAGTGTTCTGAGACTGTCTGAGGATGTCTGTGGTTTCTCACCTATTATATTTTTAAATATTTACAAGAACAAATGAAATTGGAGCTAAGGCTTGCAGTATGCCAAAGGTCGAGTGTATTTTACATGTATGTTGTATTTAGTAAGTGAAACTTTGAAGATGTTATCAGCACCCACAGATGAGTGTTCTAAGTCTGTGTGAGGATGTCTGTGGTTTTGGGGGGGAGGCCAGCTGGTGGGCACACATGTCCTGTGTTCGGGAGGCTTTGAGCTCAGGTTGACTCAGAACTTAGTAAGGCAGAGGGAAGGAAGCAGCTGCTTGATGCTGTAGCCTAGATGCCAGACACATGGCAGGGCTAGGCACTGAGTTTTTCTTGTGGCTTTGAGGTAAAGTTGACTCAGGCTTGGGGCAAGGCTGAGTGAGGGAAGGAACCAGCTGCTTGGAGGTTTTTGCTCCTTAATCCGTTTTGGCAGTTACATGTAGCCTATAGCTAGATGCCAGACCCACATAGCACGGCTAGGCACTGAGTTTTTCTTGTGTTCGGGAAGGCTTTGAGGTCAGGTTGACTCAGGCTTGGGGCAAGGCTGAGGGAAGAAAGCAGCTGCTTGCATGGAGAGGTTTTTGCTCCTTAATCCGTTTTGGCAGTTACATGTAGCCTATATACCAGACTCATAGCAGGGCTAGGCACTGAGTTTTTCTTGTGTTCAGCAAAGCTTTGAGCTCAGGTTGAGTCAGACTTGGGGCAAGGCTGAGGGAAGAAAGCAGCTGCTTGCATGGAGAGGTTTGTGCCCTTCCCTCTCTGCAGTAGCCCTGAAGGATCAGTAACCTAGATGCCAGACCCCATAGCACTGTAAGCTACTATAGGTATAGGCACCAGGTTTTTTTCTTGTGTTCGGCAAAGCTTTGAGGTTAGGTTGAGGTAAGGCAGAGAGAGTTAGCAGCTGGCACTGTGGGGAAAACTGAAGGGCTGATGCAGATATTCACCATTATGCAGGCTTTAGTTAAATATGCTATATTAAGTTGTTAATCCTTTCAATGCCACTCTCCCAATGAAATGCGCGTAGTTTGTTTAATTTTAGAACTACTAGTAATCGAAATTGTTGTTGTCTTTTTTAAATATCGAAATGTTCAAAGAAAATGATCATATATGGATTCCCTACTACTTTAGTATTTTAGATTTTAGAACTAATTGATACTGAATTTGTCTGCTCTTAATACTTGACTTTTTGAAAGAAATTGATCATATGTGGAATTATCGCAAATTTAGTTTACAATTTCCGTAAATCATCGTAATCTGTGTAACACTTATAATTTGGATGTGATTCAGTTAGAGACATTTTGTAAGTTGTACGTAATTCAGCCAAGTGGCTGCGAGGTATCAACTGAAATAAACCATTCATATATAAAACAAGGACTCATAAAAAGTACCTCTCTCAAAAATTCTTATGCATCACAGAATCACAAGGGTGTGCCTCTCAAATATACAAAGAAAACAGGGGGTTGAGCAGCTCAAACTCTGACAACAGCTGACCACAGTAAACATTTTACATGTAAAACATGACTTACTGTACCCTACTTTTGACCTAATTTTCTCATCTGCCCTGGGCAGGCAAGACCTCATCACTCAGGTCCCTCACTAAACTGGTGAAATTAACAAATCTTGACCAAGGTAGTAAAGTTTTAAACCCTACCTGTTCCTTCTAGCACAAAAGTTTCCAAACTAGACGAAAATTTTCAAGTCAAAGGATTTTCAATCCTTCAGCGTACAATGATGTCAGACCAAAATGTCCTTGGCCTGCCAAACTTGCTCACTGTCATCCCTGTCATAATTCTTACTGTTGTCAAGATGTCAGAACAGTAAAATATATGGTTGTGAAACTAAGAAAACTAGAATTATGTTAAACTTGGCTTCCTGGAGAGTTGTGAAAATTTTACACTGTCTATAAGTAACAGTCCACACAGCAGTGTGGCCAAGCCTTCCAGTATCTGTCACCAACGTCACACATTAGACATAAATTTGCCGTGAACTCCAAACCCACACATGAAACCTGCAGTTGCTGGTATGTTGATGACATAATAATGCCTGTAGGTGGCCTCCTGCCGCCTGACAGGAAATATGAACCCAAATGTTATAGAAAACATGTGAGGAGCCAGGGTCAATGTTACCTGCAGCTCTGCAGACTTTCTGTGACCCAGTAACAGTTGGCTTTGGCTTTACTTGGATCCACAATTACAGTTACGTGTACGTTACACTCATATGTTGCTATTCTTTTTTAATGCTACACAAATACAAAAACTTGCTGGTGTATTAATTTTAGACACAGATTTTGTAGCTATAGTTTTAAACAGCTACATTTTATTATGTAGAAGTTATTTTTACTCTGTTGCAATGTTCTTTTAACCGAATATGCAATAATCTTATAAAAAAATCACATATAAAGCAGGAAGACTCAAAATAACAATTTACCATAATTATGTAGTAACTGTTGCATCTATTTCTGGCTGTATTTTCTGTAAGGTGCAGTTTGCCCTTGAATAAAAAAAAAGGAACTTAACACGACCTTCAAACCCCCTTAAGCCGTGATGTACCGTCTGAAGGTGAAGGTCACGTGGAGGTCATGTGACCAGACAGATTGCGAGTCTGATTTACGGTCTGCGGTCGTCCCCGGCAACGCGATGATGTCATCTCGCCTGATTGTTTCTGTTGGCAGCCGCACGGGGCCAATATGTCCCCTGTTGCCATGGCAATGGCTAGGGCAGGGGTCGGGAGGCCGTCAGGGTTGGAAATGTAATCAGGGAGACACTTTCCGGCTTGGCACAGTTACTGTACTGTACTGTAGGGCTACTATGCTTTACATGTACTATAGGGTACATACAGGGCTACTGTACTGTACTATATGACTACTGTGCTTTACTATAGGGTACATACAGGCTATAATTATGTACTACAGTACATCAGGGAGACACTTTCCGGCAGTGGCTTGGCACAGTTTGGGAGGGCAGCGCTACTGTACTGTACTATAGGGCCTATACATTCAAGTACTACTGTACAGTACTACTGTCAGGGTTGGAAATATAATCAGGGAGACACTTTCCGGCTTGGCACAGTTTGGGAGGGCTCAGGGCTACTGTACTGTACTATAAGGTACATACAGGCTATAATAATTTATTGTACTACAGTAACTGTACATCAGCGAGACACTTTCCGGCTTGCGGGGACTGTACTACTGTAACTGTAGGGTTACTGTACTGTACTACAGGGTACATACAGGCTATAATATTGTGACAGTACTATTGTACATCAGTTTTCAGCAGTGGCTTCATGGCTGAAGCATAGTTGGGGCTGCTACAGGGTCCATTGCATATCTTGTGAGGGTACGACATGAGGAAGGTCCTTAGACTGCCATGTCTTGTGACATTAAGACATAAGGGTCCTTAGCTACCATGTCTGCCATGTCTTGTGAGAGTAAGACATAAGGGTCCTTAGACTACCATGTCTTGTGACATTAAGACATGAGAAGGTCCTTAGCTACCATGTCTGCCATGTCTTGTGAGGGTAAGACATTGGGAAGGTCCTTAGACTACCATGTCTTGTGACATTAAGACATGAGAAGGGTCGGCCAACTTCTGTCTGGTCCCAAAGAGCAGCTGACAGATTCAGCTGGAGAAGTTGGAAATCAGAGTAAGACACTGACTGTGCCTGGGACCTTATAGAAGGGTGCCCTTGTAATAGTATAGCTATCCAGGCTGGAACCTTCACACAGACTTGTCTGTACAAATCTGGTCTGGACATAAACCAACTGACATTAAGACATAAGGAAGGTCCTTAGATGCTATGTCTTGTGACATTAAGACATGGGGAAGGTCCTTAGAATACCATGCCTGCCATGTCTTGTGAACTTCTGTCTATTCCCAAAGGGCAGCTGACAGCTTCAGCTACAGAAGTGAGAAATCAGAGTAGTAGCTTCTGCCTGGTTAGCAGCCACCAGGCCCTGTACTGTGCAGGCAGGCTGGACTCTTCAAACCCGCTTGTCTTTACAAATCTGAGCTGGACATAAACCAACTGCACGAGTGGGGAGGGGCGGTCAGATGTCTGCTTCAAGTCACTAACAAACATGCAGCACTGAGGGAGGACATGTCTAAACTGTGCTGCCAGTTCTTAAGACAGAAATAACATGGCGGGACAAGGAAACTTAATAATGTCTTGAGTTATAATAATGAAAGAACCAGGCTATCAGACATTACAACTCTGGGTGGGGAGGGGCACTTTAGCTTCTGTCTGGTCCCAAAGGTCTGCTGTCAGCTTCTGGTCTTACAGACATAAATAACTGTCAGGGTCTGTCCTTACTTACATGTATAACTGTCAGGGTCTGTCCTTACTTACATTGTATAACTGTCTGTCTCTACTCTTAGTTACATACATTGTACATGTAAATATGTCAGACTGTAGTGTCCTGTACATGTATAACTGTGCAGGGAGTTAAAGAAGTTAGAGTATATTTGAACCTATGTACTAAAGGTTGTCATGAGATATAAAGACAGTTGATATGAAACCAGACAGAGGTGGCGCCTGAACCATATTCGTAGGTTTGCTGAACTGCAGGTAGATAAGAAGTTTGTCAATGGAGGTTCGACATCCAGGTAATAAGACTCGGTCATTTCCAAAATCATATCCAGTTGCTTGAGTAACTGCTTTTTGGAATACAGAAGTCTGCTGCAGTAAATAACAAACTGCAGGTAGATAAATTATACAGAAGTCAGTGTTGGTGTAAATAACCAGATCAGCTGGTGGCCTGAGTTCCGCTGAAACTTGTCAGGATTCTGACCTCTGACCTTCCACAACAGCCTCCCCGCCGGGCGACCTGCAGCCCAGAATCCCCGGGGTGACGTTGGTGATGACAAAACCAGCGCACTTGGCACTGAACTTGGCTTTGGGGACCCGGGAGGGGGGGGGGAATCGTCTTTGTGAGTTTTACTGATGGAAAACAACCGGCCTGGCACAATAGTTACAGTAATTCTCTTTATGTTCACGGTAGCAAAAGTTCACGGTCTGAGAAAAGTGGACATGTTCACGGAACTATATGTTCACGGTGGCGACAGGTGCAGGAAAAAGAAAGTTCAAGAATTATTTGTTAACTGTAATGATAAGTTCACGGTACAGAAGTGACGGTGAAAACAGTGAACATAAAAGTACTGTGAAAAAATCAGGAATTACAGAGTTTTACCCATAGAAAACAACCAGCCTGGCAGCTGGCACAACAGTTAGTATGACCATCTGTTACTCGGTGACATTTTCAGGCAGCAGGTAGTGGATGCTACCTGAAAAGTCTGACCAGTTACAAAATCATATCCATGTGCAGTTGCTTGAGTAACTGTTTTTTGGGGTATTGTATTTATTTATTACCTGGATGTCTAACCTTCACCAACGTTTACAGCTGTAGATTTGAGCCCTGTGTGGAATGTGTGGACATGTATAATGTCATGTGTAAAGTTACGTTTCCTTGTATACAGCCAGTCTTACGTGTGTGTATGTACAAAATGTGCTTTGTGCAACTTGCCAGATTTCAGTCATTGGGAGGAATGTTATGTGTTCCTTCACTTTTTGCACTTGCCAAGCTGAGCTCTGGCAGACTATTCCTGGCCGGGTATTGACCCTGCACCACACACTATGTACATGCTGTAGTGTTATCTCCTGTGTGCACGCTGAGTTACAGTAGCTTGTATACAACCGTTCTTGTCCTGTGCAGGAGGAATGTGAGACTGTGTGATGTTTTGTGTGACTGAATCTTCTTTGTGCACTTGCCAAGCTGAGCTCTGCTCTGGCAGACTCACAACTGTACTCACGGGTGTTGAACCAGTGCTACTGTGCGCATGGTAGCACTCGTATTTCCCCAGAACTATCGTAGACTGGAACTCTTTGCCATCAAGCACAGTTGGGGCATCATGACTAGAAAGCCTTAAACAACTCCTGCAATCAAATGTGCACAGATTAGGTGTAACAAGTCGTTCGGTGTGATGTAGCCGGCTGCCGCTGCGCCGCGTGCCTGCGAAGCTGGTGTGTTACGCCGAAAGGCGGTTATACTGGCTATACTGATACAGATGGTCTTAACTCCAGGGTGTTAACCTGTACCATTAACTTGGAAGCACAGTACTACATAATCTCAGTCACTAATGACAGCTAGTCTAACCTTCATTGACGTACTACATACATCACTTGACACCTACATAATATTACACCTGTGTGTGTGCGCAGACTTGAAAGCTCATGGTTAACCGGTGGACCGTGAACCCACCAACACAGTTCATACATCTCACATGTACTTACACTGATGCCTGTAAACCTACCCAGTCACCTGAAGGGACAGAGGCAGAATGTCCACGTGTTGATGTGTAAAGTCGCCTGTATGCCAGCTATGTGGACTGAGAGGGTGGTGCATGGCTGTGTGTTAGTGACTCCTGTGTGTTTGGAAGCCCGGCAGCCGGCAGTAATGTAGCCTTGCTGACGGACGTGGGACTAAAACTGGGGCGGCAGCTTTGATGGGAGAAAAACTCCCCAAAACTAGCAACCTGTGAACCATGACCATGTTAACACGACCAGCGACCTGTGAACCATGACCCCGTCAACACGACCTCCCATGTACAGTACATATACAAGACATGACATTGTACAGTTACATACTGTATAGGTAATCTCCTGGCTCATACATGTATATACAACATTGACCTGAACTCAGGATCTGTGAACCTGCCGACCTGTGAACCATGAACCATGACCCCGTCAACACGACCTCCCAGGTACAGTACATATATCACTTCACACCAGTGTGCTTTTTTTATCTACTTCAATTTTTACCTCAAAACAAGACTCATACAAAAACGGGTTACAGTAAGGAACCATAGAGACAGAATCTGATGATGAATGTTTGTTCATCCTAGACTTGAAAAGTTTAAGGTTGAACCCATTTGGGTAGCTCAGATTTGAAAGCCATGGACCATAAACCCATCAACACAGCAGCTACAGTTCCCATCTCATGTGTACTTGTACTGATGTCTGTAAACCTACCAAGTCATCTGCACAGATAGAAGCAGAATCATTTACACCAATGCTGAGTCCCCCCAACACGGCCTCCCATGTACAGTACATATATCACCTCACACCTAACGTACACCTGAGGGTGTGCCGGGGGACTTCAAAGCTGTGGACCGGTGGACCGTAACGCCCATCAACACAGGCCTTAGACTTGCTGAGTTGTGAAGTTCCCCCAACACGACCTCCCACCTATTCTGTAGTTATCCGGGAGTAATGCCCACACTCAGGTATCTTCCTGTGAAATTCTCCTTTTCATATCTTCCTGAATGCCCAAGAAAAGGCATTAGCTGGTGTGTTACGCCGAAGGGCGGTTATACCGGCTATACCGATACAGATACAGAAAAGCTGTATGATATGAACATTTACATGTTGCTGACATCACATGCGGGAAATTTCTTCTCAAGTGATTTTATAACAATAATCATTTCTCTAGAGAGTTCTATAAGCTGTATAACTTAGTACTTTACAAGTCTTAGAATATAACTCTGAGGGAGTTTTGAAATGAGAAATTCCTGACTTAGACAGAGGATTCCATGATGCAGGCTGGTTTATTGGGAGCTGCCCTGATGATATAACTCTGTAAGGTTTGGAACAGGTGGGACAGAAATTCCTGCAGACAGATAGAGAGGATACCATTATGCAGGTGGGACCTGCCCTGATGTAGAACTCTGTAAGGTTTAAACTTGGGACAGGGGATCTGTCTGTCGGCAGGAATTTCTGTCCCCCCTGAGTGTCCCAAACCTTCTGTAAGGTTTGGAACAGGTGGGACAAAAATTCCTGCAGACAGACCAAGAGGATCCTGACAGTGTGATGTAGGCAGGATTATTGGTAGCTGCTGACAGACAAACGCCTGCTGGGCACACCAGCTTCTCTCCGGGACCCATGCACCACAGAACTGTGTTTATTTTTCCAGCTTCAGGTTGACAAACCAGTAACATTACTTTCATTAGGTTTGATGGCTTTTCTGTCAGGTACATTTATTTATGGTCCAGATGAAGCAGCAGCAAAAGCAGACTGAAGAGAAGAGTCTGTTGTACCTGAGCGTCTGTCCTGTTGGACATTGATATTTCAGAGGGATTTTTATAGACTAAGTATTTTATATGGTAATTAGTAGACAGTAAGTGCAACTCGTATGGTCTAGAACCAAATACAAACTTTAAGGGAATGACATTTTTTGTTCTCGATGGCTGAGTAGATGTGTTAGACGTATGTTTCTTCCCAGTATTTTTGTTTATTGTAAACCTAATGTGGTTTCTAATAGCTAAGTACTTTATTTAAATTGTAAACTTTATTTCCGATATTTTGCCTGAATTTAAAGTTTGTTCACAGTATCTTTGCTTAATTGTAAAGTTGGTTCCTGATAGCTACATGTAAGTGCTAAGTTGTAAACTTAAGTTTATTTCCGATATCTTGACAGAGTTTAAACTTAAGTTAGTTACTTATATCTTGGTGAAATGTAAAAGTTTGTTCCTGGACCAAGACATTAAATGGCTGTTCAAAGTTTGTTCCTGATAATTAAGTGCTAAATTGTAAAGTTTGTTCCTGATAGCTTTGTGAAATTTAAAAGTTTGTTGCTCAAATTTTGGCAAAATTTAGAGTTTGTTGCTGAAATCTTGGTGAAATTTAGAGTTTGTTGCTGATAGCTTGGCAGGTTCAGCACACAGGAAATACAGTGTTTATTTTTCACAACATGCATTTAACACATAGTTTCCACCCTGTTGAGGACAGACTGCGTCCTTCAGTGGGCAGTTTTTAACTTTTTTAACCCGAGATACCGGAGGGAGCTTTGCGAGGGGCTGTGGGGACAGAGGTATACTGCAGCTGCCTGGTACAGATGGTCCAGAACCATGCTATCTACATGTAGTTCTATGTCTGAATGGGTTAGGGTTAGGATCAGGCACGGTTCTGGATACTCTCTATTGTACCCAGGACTGTGCCTATCTAGTTCTATGCCTGACTGGGTTAGGATTAGGTTCTGGATAGTCTATGCATATCCAGAAACGTAGATTTGTCCAGAACTGTGCCTCAGAGACAGAGCCTAGTTCTGAATAAAGGGAACTATTCTGGATACAACAGAATGATGTCCTTGCCCTTATGGTTCCATTCCCTGCTCAGTTCCACACCAAAGGTCTGAGTTTAACCCTTTTAACCTGAGACGCGTGACTGAGCTTGGAGAGGGACGTAGTTAATGTTACATCTCTCATGTTGGTGGTCAGGCACGGCAGGTTTAGCACAGGACACACATAGGCAGGGTACCGGTAGGTTTAACACAGAACACACACATAGATCAGGGGCATCAGATGGACGAATAGTCAGGCTAGCGGACGTGAGTTTGATTCCTGGCATTCCTGTTGTGTACGTCCTTGGGAAAGGCACTTAACACGACTTTCCTCACTCCACCCAGGTGTAAAATGTTCAAAGACAAATCAAACTCTTCCACTGGATAAATTACGGAGATAACTTCCGGACGTTTCGAGTGACATTCAACACTCTTTTTCAAGGTCACTAAAAGAACTGAGAGCTCAAAGCAACATAATTAATCACAATGACTTGTGAAGTAACGGGAAAAAAACAGTTAAAAGACTCATAAGGTCACTGTAACAGCTAGTATGTATAATGTGTACCTGACTTCGGTTGGGGAGGTAAAAGGCAGTGAAAGGAAGGGGATGGGCTCTAGACACAGTTCAGTTCATTGCCCCTAAGGCCTGACAAAGGCTACAGGACTACCTTTACCTTAGTTTACCTTTTAAATTACCTCCCACCCTGGCTGGGGGAATGTGGGGCATTTTTCCACCCTACTGAGAGACTCCATCCTTCAGTGGGAAGACGTTAACCCTCCTCACCCGAGGTTTTAACCTTGTTAACCCGAGATGCCTGACCGCCCGGCAGGCAGACAAGGTGGGAAATACACACTACAGCTGCCTGGCTAGCTGGGCAGTTGGAGACACAGGAGATACGGGGTGCTTAAAAGATGGACATCACAACATGTTTGTTGTTTGTTTAGAGTTAAAACTTTAGGTCCGACACAAAAAGTTCTCTCACCTAGAGCTTTCGACCAGTCACTCTGGTCTTCCTCAGTAGACTGACCCAGTGAAGCTTGTCACGTGGCTTCTTTGAAGTGTAAGCACAAGACAAAGAACTTCAAGCCAAGTTTTTTTTTGTGACAAGCTTCACTGGGTCAGTCTACTGAGGAAGACCAGAGTGACTGGTCGAAAGCTCTAGGTGACAGAGCGTTTTGTGTCGGACCTAAAGTTTTAACTCTAAACATGTATCTTCCAACACAGATGAACTTTCATGATAGTATGTGTTTATCAGTTTGTTTGTATGTTTACAGGTATGTAACTGACGGACCTGACCATGTGTTTGTTTATTTGTTTGTTTGTTAACAGGTATGTACCTGACGGACCTGACCATGTGTTTGTTTGTTTGTTTGTGTACAGGTATGTACCTGACGGACCTGACGTACATCAACGCGGCCCATCCGCACTCCGGCGGTCTGGAGAGCGACCAGAGGAGAACAAAGATGAACAACATCTGCAGAATCATCTCCGAGTACCAGCAGTCCAGCTACGGTACGTTTCCATGGTTACCTAACATTTCCATGGTAACCTAACATTTACATGGTTACCATAATTGGTGACCAGACCATTTCGTTGTAGTCAAACATGTAGAACACCATAAACTTGCATTACATAATGTTAGGCGATAGATAGATTGACATATTTTTATAGATTGATAGGTTGATTGATTGATAGGTTGATTGATTGATTGATTGATTGATTGGTTGGTTATTGATTATCCCCCAGACCACCTGCCAGTCCTGGGGCATGTGCAGAACTACCTGCGATCCGTGCACTACATCGAAGAGCTGGAGAAGTTTGTGGAAGACGACAACTACAAGTAAGTAAAACAACGGACAACTGAAAGAACTACTGTACACGTAGTACTAAGTTGAACTTAAGGTAAATTTTAAGACTAGACAGGTACAAGTCATCTTAACCCAGTACTGAGTTACTGCCACAAGTTTTCCGAGGGGATTGATCATTTAAGAACCTCTGATGTACATGTCTAACTGGGCAGGGTGAAGGGCTGTCAGATAGGGCAATGTACCCGTGCCACCAGCCCTTCCCACCAGCCCAGTGATACTTTGATCCCCTCCAAGCAGAAATATCCGGCTCTGATCCCCGACCCAAGCCCTGCCCCCATGGCTGTGTCCCTGCACCAGATCTGCATTATTTCAGCAGCTAAAAATGTTGGCAGCCAGTAAAGCTACTAGCCTGGTTGCCAAACCTATTATAGCTGCCGAGTCCTACCTATTTGCGGAGAGGATGTTGGACTTGGAAGCTATAATAGGTTTGGTAACCAGGCTACAGAGCTACATGGAGCTGTGGAGTTTTAGCAACTATGCTAGCATACAAAGCTAGTGTACAGCATTTGTGGCAGTAAATTAGGTCTCAGTGGAGTAAAGTTTGCAGACTGAAGGAAAACTTCCACTTGGTTCTAGGTTTTATAAGTCGGGGAATTGTAAAATCTCTGTCTCAGACTGCAGTTTTCCAGAAAACTGTGCTATTCTGAAGTTTTCATGCAGGTCTTGAAATTTAGTGCACAGAAACTGTCCCCCCCCAACACTCAGATTCTGAACCACTTTTAGGCAGTCTTGTCCCTGGTGTAGCGTCTGTCTAGCTTCCCCAGGTGTTAATGTGAAAAATAAACAGTGCAGCAGTAAACTAACTGTAAACTGATCTGAAATGTTGCAGAGCCAAGCAAACCACAATGTGACCTCGGCTGAAGGACGTTCAAGGTCGAGCCTTGCCTTGACGCGAAAGTGCTCTTTTTTTAACTGTCTTATCTTTTTGGACGTGAATTTATAAAAACCTGCAGGAGCCCATTATGAATGTCAGTCAGGAAATTGGCAGTTATTTCAGACGGAATATTTCTGTGTGGGTTCAACTTAAAGAATAGAACTGGCGACCTTGCCCTCCAAGGTCAAATTGTGCAGCCCCCAGCAGCTGTTGTTATAAACCTGTTCTTTTGTTGGGTCCGTAAAACGCCCGGAAATTGTTGTTTTTTGTGTCGTGATTGGGTGATTATAGTTAAAGCGGCCATATCGAGGGTTTGGGCAACAAAAAGTGGCTCGATTTGGGTGGAAATCGGCGGGATTTGTGACACAAACAGCTGAAGTCACCCGTGTCTGCGGAAAATCTCAAGATTTACAGAATAAACGCTTCCCACAAAACTGAAAATCAGCTGCTCTGCCTGGATGGGGGGGGGGGGGGGGCGGGGTGTAGAATAAACTCACAGTCGGTAACCTCTGGTTTTGAAGACCACAATGCCAGAGAGATTTACACATTATTGTTATATTTCCAAAAATAATTTCATCAGGTTGGTATAACTTAGGAGACAGGTATTTCTTTTTACAAGGTGAGAAATACCTGTCTCCTAAGAATTGGTTATAGTTTGCAAAATCTCTGGGATTCATAAACAAGTTTGCGATGTTTAGTTAAAGGAGTACTAACCTCCAGAAGGAAGTGCTATTTCCCGATACATCATGCTGCAATGAATACATAACTAGCCGACTTTTTACATAATTTCGCTTGTACGAGTTGCGCGGCGCATGTTTGTAAAGTGATATTAATATGATTTCCCCATGCTGAACCACAATTGATACATCCGGGAACTCTGGCTTACGCAATACTCATACACTTCAGGTCAACATAAACATTTTTCGGCGAAAATGGTAGGAGACAAGCACACTAACAAGCTGATTATTGAGAAATTACTTGCTTTACTTTGCTTGACCTGTGGCTTGGATATTATAATATCAGGATGTCGAATACAGTGAGCGCCAGTTTCACGCTGCGTGTTTTGATTTTCTCAACTTATTAGCATGTAAGTATTACTTGAACAGATAATTAGATTACGCCACTTATGGAAAGGATAACTAGATTACGTCCGTTTTTTCATCGTCAATATTTGCGGCATAAATGAGGGGCGATAAGGACACCAAGAAGGGGAATGGTTGGTAAGATACAAAAGAACACCGAACGGTACGAATTCTTCTTATCGCCCCCGAAAAGAGGTCTGTAACGTAACTTTTTGTTTAAAACATAGACACCAATGGGGTAGCGTGGTGTATTCTGGGATAGTTTTGAGGGTATTTGGAGAGTTTGTCCTGGATTCGATGCGTTTTAAGACTTGCGCGCAAAATGGGCATTTAATTGTATACTGTAAAATAATATGCATTTTTCACTTCCAAAAATAAATGCCTGTCGGAATATAGCACCTCCTTCTGGAGGTTAGTACTCCTTTAAGGATGGAATTTTACTATATGTTGAAAACGTCCCCACTTAAGTGATTAAGTGCTAATAATAATAACCTTTTGTTAAGGGGACATTGACACCAGTACTTAAGTTCTCATATTACCTGCATTGACGGGCTTTGCAGTGATAATAGTTTGTGTAATTGGTTGTGAAAAGGCCTTGGCCAAAGGTGACAAAACAGATGAATGAAACTCAACTTCTTTGAGTAAATGTAACGACACAAAAACTGCATTAAAACAAAGACTGTCTGTGAAGAGTTTATTCAAGGACTGTCTTAAAGATTGTCCTAAACTACGGTAAGAACCTTAAGCTCAGACCCGTCTGTAAGACCTGGAGCCTTAAGTCTTACCCTTGTCCTGCAGAGCCCATGAATGTTCTTTGCACATACATACTTGTAGTATAACCCGTCTATATAGCGCCCTGTATAATACGATTTGAGGGTGTTTCTCGTGTGACGCGTCATACCACGGCGAAACGCAACAAATGCAGATTGAAGTAACTACGCTGCCACAGGGCAAAAAAAGTCAAGGGTCTGTGACCTGATTAAGACATAGAAGTATTGAAAAATATTGCATCAAATTGCCAGCAGGACAAGGCTTAAACTGTGACAGGACCCCATCAGCCTAAGCCCAGGATGAGTGCCCTCCCCTGCCCTCTGTACCATCCCTGCCCTGTCAGCCCTCCCCTGCCCTGTCTGCCATCCCTGCCCTGCCTGCCATCCCTGCCCTGTCTGCCATCCCTGCCCTGTCTAACATCCCTGCCCTGCCTGCCATCCCTGCCCTGCCTGCCATCCCTGCCCTGTCTGCCCTCCCTGCCCTGCCTGCCATCCTGTCCCAGAAGGTTTGTTATAAGTTTCCTGCTCCCAAACAGAAAAGTGTTTACAGGAAAGTCTGACGTTTCCATTAAGGCTTCAACCTGCTTAACTTGGGAGGAACTCGAGATGCTAAAAACTGCTTAAAGGTAGGACCATTAACCTCAAGACAGTTTACACATGTCTACTCCCAGGTAGGACCACTGACCACTAAAATTTAGGCCGGGACAACTAGAAAGTCACTTTGGGATACTTTTGGGACAATAGAGAAATAATCAACATCAGAACGCGTTTTGCCCTAACCGTGTGCGCCGCTTTCGAAAATTCGAATACAGAATTACGAAGGTTGGATCTGATATTGTTGCATTTAAGGCTTTTAGGGACACCAAATTTTGGCTCATTTTGCATTGAAAGGTGCATTTCCCGGCCCTCCCGCAGATCGGATCTCCCTCCGGCCTTTTTGCTGATCCGACCCGCGGTCGGGCTGGTACCTCGGGCGATATGGAATCCACTGTGTTGTATTCTATATGTAAGGCATCCCTGCCTCCATGTTTCCCCCCAAGCAGCAGCTTTTGTCTGCGCACAGTTTACATTACTGTTGAGCAGGAAAGCTTTTGTTTGTGTAGCAGTGGGGAAACACCAGCAACAAAACAGGCCACAAGGCCAGAATAGCAAAAAACACGCCGGGTGGGAGGGCAGCTTACCTGGGCATTGGGCCACCTGTCTGGGGCACCTGTACGGTACCTGTGTATAATGTACCTGTCTGGACCACCTGTGTACCTTTGTGTGTGTGAAGGGGTACCTGTACAACAGACCACCCTGGGTTACCTGTCTGGGGCACCTGTCTGCGTACCTGAGTATGTGTGGGGGTACCTTTCTGGGTTACCTGTGTATCTGCCCAGATGTTGCATAGGTGTGTGGGAGATGTGGGGGGGGATGTCTGGATTGTAAATGTACATGTAGATACATTGTACAGCACAGGATACATGTATCTGTAGACCATCAAGAAGACTAGTACTACACTGTACATGTATATGGATGGAGCACACTGGGCAGCACCTGGTATATACAAGTCATGGTCAGGAGTAGTTTAGGAAAAGACGAACTATCTGATAGACAAGTATAGTCATGCCCAAGTACAGGTAGAAGGAGAGCAGACTGCCTTAAGCTTTTCCAGGTGTAACCGGCTGTAACCAGCTGTAGCCAGGTGTCCCCAGGTGTAACCAGGTGTAGCCAGGTGTCCCCAGGTGTATCCAGCTGTAACCAGGTGTAACCAGCTGTTGCCAGGTGTAGCCAGGTGTACATGGGAACATTTGAGCAGCATGCCCCCCCACCCCACACTTGATCGCCCCCTTGCCTTGCCCACTTCTTGATGTCCTGATAAGAATCTAAACCACTTGAGCTGTTAAAGTATCGGATCCGGGAGATAAGATCAGCCCTGCAGGTACGCCTTACCTGTCTCACCTGTCTCACCTCACTAAACACCTTTGTCTGGACGAGAACACCTGTTTATTTGTCTAATCACCAAACCCAGACCAAACTCCCGCCTTTCTGCTCTCGAAGGCCGATTCTGGGCTGGTTTCGGGGCTGAATTCTCACGTTTGAACACACCTGACGGTTTCCAACAAATTTACCTGCACGCAGGTATCACCATGGTAACCCTGAGCCTGTCTGATTACAGGTGTGTCGCAGGTAATGTCAGGTTGGACACCTGGACATGTGATTATTACCTGTTGAACACCTGGTTTTTGTGCAGGTACAATGTTTTGTACACAGTCACCTGTACAGGTTAATGTGCAGGTGAGACCACGGCAGGACGTGTAATGGGCAGGTACATGTTGTGTACACACCTGTATGATGCACACCTGCCAGGTACATGTGTTAACGAGAGACCAGGTGAGTTACAGAAGAAAGCTCACCTGTGGTTTTGATCAATGATTAATTTGTACTTTCAAGCTTTTAAAGCCTGATGAGAACAGATGCTTCAGACTTGTCCAGCAGACAAACCTCGACAGTGATGTACATTTTGTTAGAACCTTGTTCAAATTGTATTACAAATGTAGTACATGAACATGAAGGTATCCAGAATCATTGTGTTGAGGGTTATGGGAGAAACTAGCAGTCTGAGAGAAAAAATAGAATGTTTGTGGTTCCAGGCAAGTTCAGAGATCCACAAGGACACAGCACAAAATCCCTGGGCTGGGAAACATGACTAGAAAACAGACAAGCCAGGCAACATATCTTTAAATGTTGTATTGTCAGACTTGAAGACTTAGTTTCCCTAGTAGTACATGCACCTACCTTAATTGCGAAGTTGGAGATTTGAGAATAAGTACCCAGTTCTGCAGACTGAAGAACCTCCAGTGTTCAGGTCCAGTCCAACCCCCAGCTGACATCCAGCCCTCCAATGCACACTGTCTTTTCAAGTCTTGTTGTTCCAAACCCCCTGACCAATCAGCACGTCTGTTATTGAAGCTGCGGCCCATTGTCCAATGGGGACAGCCGATACAAAGTCAACCTCACCTCGCCTGACCTTCAACATGCCTCCTCAATTAAGTCATCATTGAGCAATTACTTAACCTGTAATTAAGCCTTACGCTTGAGGAGGTTCGTTAAGCTGTAATTAAGACATCAGCCCTGAGGAGCGGTGTTCCTTTAAGGTGTGACCTTACCTGGGGGGTAAGGAACGACAAATGTCTCAGATCTTCCCTAAAGTCGTCATTAGAACCCGACCCCTACTGGGTGCCAGGGTTTCTTTGAAGGTCGTGTAAATTTCCGCTGAAAAAGTCACAAAATGTTCCCGATTGTCACGTAAATGCATCGTCAGACACCAGTAATATCAACTATAGAGTCTGTGCACAGTTCTGTACCATACCTGCACACAGACACACCAGTAATATCAACTATAGAGTCTGTGCACAGTTCTGTACCATACCTGCACACAGACACACCAGTAATATCAACTATAGAGTCTGTGCACAGTTCTGTACCATACCTGCACACAGCAGACATGATATCAACTATAGAGCCTGTGTACAGTCCTGTGCCATACCTGCACAGACCTTCAGTAACAGATAATTATGATAATGACTGCACTGATGACTCATCTCTCGCCTAACTGCACACCAGGCCGGCCTAATGACCTGTGCAGACCTCAAACCAACACAAACAGATCCTCACACATTCAACCACATCCTGTGGGCTGATTTTATCACTTACAAACCAGTGTTACACCTGGGCAGTTTACACATCTAATCTCCAAGCATATTATCATTATTTGGTGGCTACAAGACAGTTTCACATAGGCAGGGCAGAATTCAATACTCCAACATTTGCCTGGCAAAACAAAAAAACGATACCAGTCCAAAAAAGAAAGCCCAATAAAAAAAATGCCTAAAAAGATGTCAAAAATAAGCCGAAGCCTAAACCTCAGCTTGGAGAGTATTATTATTTTTTGTATATATATATATGAAATACCTTTATTGTACATTCATGCCACAACGGGCTAGGTACAGGTCAAGACTTAACAGACACATAACAAATGTATGTAGAAAAGTGGAGACAAAGGATGCACTACTATTATTACAAACCCTCCAGCCATGAGTGATTTTATTTATTTATCGGTTTGGCTGTTCAACCCTCACGGCCAGGGCAGCCCTTAAGTTGCTAATGGCTATTGCAAAGGGCTTGTCCTGCTGACATGACATGGCAAAACATGACGGCAGTATATAAGGACTGGTGGCTTAGCAATCTACTAACTAATACTAATAATTCTATGTAAACTTTCTACCCAGCCTGGGTCAGTCCCCTGAGTTCAGGCCCATCCCTGCGGCTCAGGTTTGACTTTTAGGGAACAGAGAAGCAGTGATTGAGACCATCTCCTGATGACACAGCTTCGGGCAACGTTGGCTCCGAATGTTTTCCTGCGCACAAAGAAGTTTGTGTTTTCTGTAAGTCCAGCGAGGATCTGGTATATAAAGGGTCAAGACATCTTCCTTTCATTCTGACTACCGTAGTTAACCTTAAACACCTTTGGGCTGCTTTGTTCTTGTTGCTTAAGTTGACTGAGTTCACACAGAAGGTTTGTCTGTGTTCAGTTCAGTTTATTTTGCTCAAGGTCTTTGTTAAACCCCGTAGATTACCAGGGTATTTAAAGGGTATGTAAATTCATAAATTCAGGGTACATAAAAGTCATCAATTCATAAATTCCGGGTACTTAAATTCAGTTCATCCCCTGAAGGCCTTGGTTAAACCTATAAATACCTGGATACTGGCAGGTAAAGCTTTTATTAGTCTTCCTTCTGGCCACCTAAGTTTACCGCAAACACATTGAGACAACTTGACTCAGTCCTTCTCACAAAGACATTGTGTGTTTGGTCAGTGCAGTGGGTAACTGGCAAAGGAAAGGGAATCATCAAAGACTCTTTATTCTGACTGCCTGTAAATGAGTTTACCTTTCACAGCTCTGGTTAGAGTAGACGTGACGTTTTTAAGCCCAGTTACTGTCAGAGATGTGGACACAGGCAGCACCACTGAACTAGCTCTGTATATACGCCTGGTGTATCCAGAACCATGCTTTGTATAGAATCATGCTTGAAGGCACGGTTCTGGATAGTCCAAGCATTATCCAGAACCGTGTCTGGGGCAAATCTACAGGACAAGCTTCATTGAGAATGCTTCCCAAATGGGTACACTTAAACTTTTCAAGTCTAGAGTGAACGAAGATGTCTCTCCAGTTTCTCAATGTGTTACCCAAAACATACTACCGTAAGTGGTTTGTGTGAGCCTTGACTTTGAGGTGAAAAAAAATTCCAAACTGTACCTGATCATAACTCTAACCCATTTCGGCCCAGTTACAGGTGTGTTACAGGACAGGTAGCATAGTTGCAGGTGTGTACATGTACGTAGTTCCTGCCACACGTGGAAACACTCACCACCACCCAGCAGTCAGTGAACCCTCATGTAGAACATTAAAACCCTTACTAAGCTCTGGTCTGGAGCCAAACAGTCGTATTGTGGGGACAAAACAGTTTCTGCCAGCTACAAGTCGCCCATCAGACGTAACAAAACCCTTCCCGAAACCTCCCAACCCTGGTCTCGAGCCAAACTGTTTCTCCTCTGAACAACAAGCTGGTGATCAAAAGTAACATTCAACCTTTCCTCGAACCTTCCAAGGCTCGAAATAAAATTGGGCCGGAGCACATTAATAGCTTAATCTTTATGTAAACCTATGAAAATATTTGGGTGCACTGGTGCACCAAAAGAGAAAAGTTCTCGGATAGGACGTTAAATGGAGGTGCTGTTTTTGGGGAGAGCCACACCCCATGCACATTAAAGAACCCACCGCACTTATCGAAAAGAGTAGGGGACCTTTCCGGTGTGAGTGGTTCAAACCTTACAGTCCGGTCTTACACAGCTTGTAATTACATGTACAAAACTGGTGTGTTACGCCTAAAGGCGGTTTACTGGTTATGCGAAACAAACAAGTTGAGTGCACAGCTCCAAGCTCCCCAGTATTTCGAGCCATCATCCAACCCTGGTCCGGAGCCAAACCATTTCTCTGAACAACAAAGACTTCGGCAGCAACAAGCCGGCAACAGAAGCCAGCAAAACCTTTCCTCTGGTCGGAAGAAAGGACTCGCTGCCACCCATCAGAAGTAACAGGACCTTTCCTAACTTCTGGTCCGCAGCCAAAAGTGTGCTTTTGGGAACAAAGCAGCCCCTACCTGCCAACAACAGAACAAAACAGCCCCTGCCTGCCAACAAGAGAACAAAACAGCCCCTGCCTGCCAACAAGAGAACAAAACAGCCCCTGCCTGCCAACAAGAGAAGCAGCGATAGCTTTCCTAAACTGTGGTCGTCTGCCAAACAGGGTGATCTGTAGTCTGATCTTTGGGATTACAAACTCCTTACAAACCAGTGAGGTACATGGATATAGACAGCCCCCTCCCCCTTCCTCAACCAAACCAACTTTTGTTTCAGGTTGATGAGATCTCAAATGACAACAATGTTCTCTATTTCAGGTTGCCTTATTGATATGTTACTGGTATTTTGTACATTGCATTGCTAAGATATGTTATTCTGTACATTGGGTTTATAAGGTTCGCTATTCTGTATTTCAGGTTGCTAATTCTGTACAACAGGTTGCTAACATGTTATTCTGTATTGCGTGTTGCTAAGATTGCTATTCTGTACATGTATTTCAGGTTGCTAAGGTCTGTTATTCTGTATTCCAGGTTGTCCCTGAAAATTGAGCCAGGCAACAGCAGGCTACACAGAACAGCGAAAGACGACTTATCAGGTGAGTAAAGCTGGGCTGTTACAGGCTTTTCCCAGTCAGGAGTAAACAGTGCTGCATAGTACTGTGGTCCATATCAGCAGCCACACTTGTGCAGTGCCACCTGGCAGCTGCAGGGGGCACCACAGGCAGATAGTCACTGCTACAAGAGACTTTGTGTCTACTACCAGATAATCCCAGAAGGAAGCCTGCTGGCATTTAGCCACTTAATAAGGAGACAAGCTGATTGTATGATGCTGTTTCTGCATGAATGCAGGAAATATTGTTTGTTTGTTTGTTTGTTTGTTTGTTTATTTTTGCCATGTTTGTTTCCCGCCCAGTGAACGGCAAGTCGGCTCTGACCCAGAAGGCGTCCCTCCAGTGCACTCCGACCTCTAACCCCCGCTTCGTGCCCACACATCGCAAGAGCCGCAGCCTCGGCACGAAGTAAGTCTTGCATGCAGGAAGTACTGTATCACAGGTGGTACTGTATTAAAGGTAATACTGTATTACAGGTACTGATTCAGAAGTACTTAATATATTTTCAACTGTACTATTCTCTGGCAAGTCACGGAAGCCACAAACTAAATGAGCCCAGTCCTCCTGGCCTAACCCTAACACTAACGGTAACAGGCGTGTATATCACACAGCCTCTGTAACACGCTCGATGTCCACAGCAACTAATGTTCAGTAACACCAGTTCTCAAATCCCTACCAACACTTAGGAGGAAACAGGACAGACGTAATCTGACACCAGATCACTGGTTACCATGGCAACTGCCTGTAAACACGGCCGGTCAGTCGGGCTCGGGTCAGTCGGGGTCGGGGGACGTTAGGTAAGACTGACAATGTGAACTTTTACCTTTCACCTTTCACCCCTGCAGCCAGACTGCTGCGTCCCCCACCGGGTGAGTAGGAGCGGCTGCTGTGTTGCCATGGTGATGGTCCTGTGTTGCTAGGCAACTGTTGCTAGGCAACTTGTGTTGGTGATGGTCCTGTGTTGCTAAGCAACAAGTGTTGGTGATGGTCCTGTGTTGCTAGGCAACTGTTGCTAGGCAACTTGTGTTGGTGATGGTCCTGTGTTGCTAAGCAACTAGTGTTTGTTCTGTGCTGTTGCTAGGCAACTAGTTTTGGTGTTGGTTCCGTTCAGTGCTTCTGTTCTGTTGCTACTAGCAACCGTGTTTGTGCTTCAAGGTCTGCTCTGTCGCTAGGCAACTGTTGTTAACATTTATTTCTGTTGTTAAGTACATAGAACAATCTAAGCTACATTCTTGTATAATAAAAATTCATTTTGCCATTTTTTTATGAGGTAACATTTATTGTCATGTTCAGTTCAGGGTTCAGATGAGGTCAGTGGGAAGTCGGAGGTTAATCAGAGGTCAATCAGCCAGCGAGAGGTCGAGGGTTAATCAAAGGTCAGCCAGCCAGTTAGAGGTCGGGGACCCTGTTTGACCCCTCCCCCTCAGCCAGAGCAAACAGTGAGGCTGTGGCTGGACAAGGTCGGTTCACAAATAGTGTCGGGCACCACTTAGCGCCACGCCGGACATTCCTGGGGCCTTTTCTCAGCAAACGGGAAAACATCCCTCATCCGGGAGACCTTTCACGCCGAAGGATTGCAGGGCAGCTAACGGCTCATATAGGAACCGGGGAGACCTTTCACACCGAAGGACTGCAGGGCAGCTAACGGCTCATATAGGAACCGGGGAGACCTTTCACACCGAAGGACTGCAGGGCAGCTAACTGCTCATATAGGAGCCTGAGTTAGCTGGGAGCACATTCACACCCAGGGGGGACTGCAGACTTCCTCCTCCTCCTCCTCAGGAGGAGGCACACTGCAGACTGCATGGCAGTTAACGCTCATGTAGGAGCCCGGGAGACCATTCACACCCAGGGGTTACTTTAATGGCTGTTAACAGCTTATATAGGAGCCTGAGTTAGCTGGGAGCACAGTCATTCACACCGAGGGGGGACTGCAGACTGCAGGGCTGTTAACGGCTCATATAGGACACATTCAGACTGAGGGGTGACTGCATGGGACATTCACACTGAAGGGTTACTTTAATGGCAGTTAACTGCTCATATAGAAGCCTGAGTTAGAGTTAGCTGCAGACATTTGTAATGGCCCTGAACTCTTGTTTACGTGGAAGTTTTATGAGTATCACTGTAATCTGTGTAAGGTCTCCAACTGATGTTGTCAGGTCTCCTAATGGAGTTTTCTTTGGGGTAGGTCCGGAAAGTGTACTAGCTAACTTCAAGGTTACCATGAAGAACTGAACTGTTCTTACACATTTGCTTCCCTGAGTAAAAACTTGGCAGCCTGGCATTGTCATTGCTGAAGGATGGCAACCTAGCATAGAGACCCTCTCTTTTATATCCAGAAACGTGCTTTATCCAGAACCATGCTCAGGCACAGGTCTGGATACTCCAGGCCTATCCAGAACCTCAGTGCCAATGAGGCAAATCTGCGTACTTGGATACACAGAGACTATCCAGAACCATGGTTCAGAAACAACCTTAGCCCTCACACATTCAGGCATAGATCCAGACAGGCCCAGTTCTGGATACGATACCCTCACACATATATCAGAGTCCACCTGTCCACATGAAATGTATGTCCTGTCAGACTGACCATTTCTCTCTGTGAACTGTACCTGATCCTGACCCTAACCCATTCAGGCATAGAACTAGATAGGCACAGTTCTGGGTACAATAGAGACTATCCAGAACCGTGCCTGATCCTAACCCTAACCCATTCAGGCATAGAACTAGATAGGCATGGTTCTGGGTACAATAGAGACTATCCAAAACCGTGCCTGATCCTAGCCCTAACCCATTCAGGCATAGAACTAGATAGGCATGGTTCTGGGTACAATAGAGACTATCCAAAACCGTGCCTGATCCTAACCCTAACCCATTCAGGCATAGAACCAGACAGGCTGGGCCCTCACACATATATTAGAGTCTGCCTCACACACAGCACATGCATGTGTACAACTGTACATAAATCTATGTCTTGTCCAACTGACCGTTTCTCTCTGTCCTTGCAGCTTCCTGTGCCATACAGTCCAAGCAGAGGCAAAGAGGTAAGAGCCACAGTTTGTCAATAAATAACAAATACATGTAAGTATAAAATCAAGCCTCCCCACGACACTCCAGAAGTTAAGTGGTATGCAAGAACAAGACACAGTTCTTAGGCTGGCAGCAAAATTGCAGTAAAATGACGCCAACATTTATCCTGTGTGGTACAGGACAGAATCCAGTTCTGTTCACTGTCTGACAGTCACACCCCTGATGTTCTGAAGTTTCTCAAATGCAAAAAAAAAATGTGTGTTAGAGTTGAGTACACTCACACTCACTGCACGGCTTATCATACTCTAATATATACATGTATGAAATTCAATACAGCTACAGCTAGATCCATGAGGAAACCACATACCTTAGATTATAACAGAAAGTTGCAGCCTCTTACATGTACATGTCAGCTCCACACAATTTCACAGGCCTGTACGTACTGGTGTCCAGCGCAAAGCCCGGCCAGACTGGTTTGCCCTTATGTCCAGTCCTGAAGCAGGGCTCCACACAATATCACTGGTTTGTCCTGATGTCCAGCACTAAGCACGGCCAGACTGGTTTGTCTGATGTCCAGTACTGAAGCAGGGCTCCAGAATATCTCCAGTCTGAGCAAACACCATAACTCACCCCTGACAACCCAGCCCGCCCCGCCCGGTAACCACGCCAGCCTGACACATTCTGCAAGGATTCCTGTAAGGAACCAACCATCATCATCATCATGGAACCAACCAATGCAGTATTATTGACTGTAATCTAACATTACTGTTACCCGTATGTATAATTATTGGCTTACAAATATCAGCCCAACTGCCTGTAAGTCAATGTACTCACGTTGAATTAAAAATTTGAAATATTATAAATAAGATAAAATAAACACAGTACAGTTACAGGATCCCTCAAACTCCAGTATTGGCCTACACATTGGGTACTTGGCTGAGGTACAGCAACTCTAACTGAATCATAAAGTACTATTTTCAGTAATTCTGATGAGATGTGAAGAGATTTTAAGCTGATCTCCCAAAGTCTAGGTAAAGACTGTCCATTTATCCAATGGCAGCCACAAAACAGAGAGATTATAAATTTTGATCCTTGTGCTGAATGAAAATCTCAGATTTCCGGCAACATTGTGAGTCGCTTTTTTTAGCCTGATTTTGCTTTTCACCCTGCGAAACCTTAATGCTGTGTCCTTAATGGGTTTAAGACATTCCTGACAGCCGTTCTCCAAACAGCCCTTAAAGGAGACACAATACGCTTTCTTAAGGAGAGGGTCACGTCTAAAAATAACTCGACCTTTTGCCCTTCATTGTCCAGACTTGTCCTGAACTCAGGCTGCATCACAAAGACGGGAGAACTGAAGTCTGGGCAGGGAGGGGGAAAAGGAAGGGGGGCAGGGAGGGGGGAAAGGAGGG
>NW_017804664.1:30358-53391 GCF_001625305.1 Branchiostoma belcheri | reverse complement strand
TGGGTGTGGTGGGGTATCCGGGTTTATTTTTCACCTCTCCAGGACATTACAGGTGCAAAAAAACATGATAGCTGCAAATTAAATGATGCTGTGGGTTAGGGAAGGATGTACTTTTTGTTGTACACTCATGCAACGCAGCATTTCTAAGACTGGCAGCTCATCTTGCCAACTGATTGGAATTATGAATTCTGTTGTATAATACACTCTGAACTTTCAAAACCCTGCAATGTGCCCTGTTCTTCACCACTACAATACTGCCCCCCCCCCATTTCAGTTCTTCACTATTTCACTGCTGCCTCCCTCCAACATCCATTACACATTTGTATTTCAGTGCTGCTCAATATAAATGCCCAAGTGTTTGTCCTGTGTGTGGGCTAGCCACACATTGTGCCCATTAGCAGTTGGGCAAGATCTCCCCTTCAGTAACAGCAGTCTCCAGTGCCATGCAATACGTATATAGTACAGTGGGTTCATTCCTGAAGCTATCCGACATCTCGCACACGCAGTCGTGCCTCAGTAAGACATAGTTCCCAGTTACAACTTTAATTCAGCCTGCTACAGTACTAGTTGTGTATGATGTCCCCAACAGTAACAACAGTCTCCAGCCAGAGGCACAGTCAGGCACCAGCCATGTTGGTTCTGTGTGTTTGTGGCAGATACAAACAGCTCCATTAACAGTTGGGTCACAAAAGTGCCTATTCTCAGCATTATCAATACCTACCACTACAGCAACATACATGGCTGTGAGATGGGGCAACTCATGCAAAACAAAATTATATTTCATAGCTATATATAAGTATATAAATTCTGCTGAGATTAATTACAATCTGCAAGTGCTAGTGCTTTAAGGAGTAGCAGGCCTCTAAGGGTTAGTAACGTACATGCAACCAGCCCTAGTCGCGCCATGTGCCTGCAAAAAGCTAGACTAAGTCTGCTCTGCTACAGGTACAGATACTATCGTGGTCATCTTGTTACACACAGACTGCAATGCGAGCAATTTTATGATCCCCTCTAAGAATAAGTAAGAAATGATAGTGAGCCTTAGGTTGAAAGCCATGTATGACTTTAATTATAATGATAGTCGTCTTACTAACAATTTCCATTCACAGTAATGATAGAAAATGATAAATAATGGAGTAAGAGTCCGACGTATATGTAATGTCTTTTCCCTCTGCAGCCCGCCTCCCCCCGCGGGTGCCAATGGTTCGCGCCATCTCCTTGACGACAGCGTTCTGGAAGAGTCTCCTGTGGCGTCCATCGAGGGTTCTGTTAACGGCATCTCTCTAGGTCAGTAATTACTGATAACTGTTAACCTTCAGCATGCTAAGGTAGTGTTTAGCACTGAGTTTGTACTTGTTATGTATTACTGGCAGCAGGGAGAGGGTTAACGGCATCTCTCTAGGTCAGTTCTGTTTGTTAATCTTCTGCCGTTTCGCACAGAGTCTGTACTTGTTATGGGGTGAGGCAGCAGGGAGAGGGTTAACTTAGCATGCTAAGGTTGCCATTTGGCACCGAGTTTGTACTAGTCTTGTTATGGGGTGAGGCAGCAGGGAGAGGGTTACTTAATGGCATCTCAGCACTGGCTGAAGGATAAAACAGCCTCAAACATGTTTGTGTGGTAGGAGTGAGATTGTGTCTGTAGGATCCGGGAAGGTAGCTGAGGAGCTACTGAAACATCGGCTGGGGGGGAGGTGTTAGGGGGGGGTTAGGGGGTTGTGTCATGAGAAGTTCAGCCTGATTTTCTCGCCTTCTATCCTGGATCCTTGGTTCTGCCTAGTTTCTGCTCATCCAGAGTTCTGCTCATCTGATGGTCGCTCATCCAGAGTGCTGAACTTTAACTCACTTGTGTTAAACATTGTCTCTTTTATGATAATCTCACTGCATAACCACCTACATTGCATGTACCCCCCTCCCCCGTTTCTCCACTCACATTTCAGTACAACATCAGGACTGACCGAACGGGACTGAAACAGGAACATGTCACTCTGTTGTTTAACCTGTTCACACCGGGACTTGTGAAGTAACATCAAATAACATTACTTATTGCCAAACAACAGTTTTTAAAGTTCTAATGTTGTGGAGCTAATGTTTGCTAAAGAGTTATAGTGTCATGCCAACGGTTTCATGGCAACCGTAGTGACACTGGTGTGTTGCCATGGCACCCGTTGTCATGACAGCCGTTGTCATGGTAGCCGTAGTGATTGAGGTATGTTGCCATGGTGACCGTTGCCATGGCGCCCGTAGTGACAGTAGTTTGTTCCCCTGCAGCGGTGCGGCGGAGGCCAGTCCGGGCCGCCTCTCCCCCCCTGCCGCATGCCCGGCACAGGAGACCCCCCCGCCCCCGCTCACAGTCCTGCGGGGCCTCCCCCCTCCTGGGTACCCCCCCAGACGGGTACTCCCCTCCTGAGTACCCCCCTCCCGGCTACCCCCCTCCCGGCTACCCCTACCTGTTCCCGCGGACGGCGCGGCGGCTGACCTCGCCCTGTCTCTGGTGCCTCCCCGGCTTCCCGTACCACCACAGAGGTTCGTTAGTGCAAAACAACTTCCCATCAACTAATCAGCAATTAAACAGCACTGTTAATCATTTTCCTGCACGGATTATCAGTGAGTGATCTGATTTCTGAATCAAAATTAAATCTAATCAACAATCACTTTGCTAATTGTGTTGATGCACGTTTTCATCTACAATAATCAGATTCTGAATTGCAAAATTTTTAAATCATAATTTGAATCTGATGATTGATTAAAAATCTCTTGATTGTGTTGCTGCACGTTTGTGATCAGGTTTTGTGAAGTTTTTGAGTGAAATTTTCATCCTTTCTGACTGCTAATCCTGAGTAATTATTTCTCTGCCTCTCTCTGTGCACTCGTGTCGTGTGTTGGCATCAGGTTAGTTCTGTCTTCATTTCTGCAGGGCAGCAAAATACCATGGGCTGTAGCTTAATTTAAACATTTATTTAGTAACAGTTGTGTTAGCTTAAAATGGTTTTAGTGCACTTGATTGTGTCCAGTTGGATGGAAGTACCAGCTAATTAAATTTGTTTGTCTGAGTACTAATGCAGTTGAATATAATTGCCATGCGCTGGTAACATGTAACATGTTTCCAGCATTATAATAAAACTTGCTTCAGCATGCAGCTGTAGAGTTAGGCAGATTCTGTCACTGCAGCCATCTCTCTTGACTGGAGAGTTGTTTAGTTAGACGGAAGGTCTCTCTGGGCCAGAGTATGGAGTAGTGGAGGTAGGCAGATTTGAGATGCAGAAGTGAAGCTTTGGCAGACTGGAGTCATGTAGCTGATGTCCCACTGACTTCCTCACTACACAAGACAGGGACTACCGACAATAGCTCAGACCTGAGGGCAACTCTGGTCACTGTACAGTTGGAATTTAACATTGGATTCCCTCAACAACAAGGAAGTATTATAATCGTGCTTTGATATTATAACCTACATAAACTAAAGAATCTTTAGTAAAGATGATATTCCTCAGACTCTTCAAATGGACTGAACTTTTTAATCCACATCCAGTAATATTCCAAATGCAAGGCTACCTGTACGGTCTGAAGTTTTTATGACTTTACAGAGTCTGAGTTCAGTGTGACCAGAGTTCCTGACTGCTTACTGCTCACTGTGTCCCCTACACATGCACTAAATGATTAAATGCACTAACAATGTAACACACATGAGTACACTAAGAAAGTCTACACACGTGCTAACACACTTACAAATTGTACACACACACACACACACACTAATGCACTTACAAAGACCTGCACTGTCATGCACTATAAAGACCTGCAGACATGCACTAATTATAATTGTGTACATGCACTAACATTGTCCAGTCACTGTGGTGTGAGCAGGTTACTCTCATTGTGCCACGCTGTGGGGGGTAACCATGATGTAAAGTTGGGACGAGGCGGTTTGTGTAGGTTCGTCACAGCTGGAGGATGTACATGGGGTTTGAGTGGGTTTGTGACAGCCAGAGGATGTCCATGGGGTTTGTGACAGCTGGAGGATGTGCATGGGGTTTTCTGTTGTGTTTAACATAAGTCTAACTTGACATTGCAGGAAGCAGCGAAGGGTCAGAGGTCAGCGATGAGCAAGAAATCTTCAACCCGGACAGGTGGGTCACCTGGAGGATGTGTGTGGGGTTTGTGAGTTGGAATGTACGACATTTTTCATGACTGGAGGATGTGCATAGAGTTTGTGAGTTGGGCTGTGCATGTGTTTTTCAGGACTTAAGGATGTGTACTGGTCATAAAGCTGCCAGACAGCACATGTTTCTTGTGAAAATATACATGTAAACGTTTCCTACTCCTTTTCATCTGTTGCTATGGTAACAGTTGACCACACCTTCCCTCCTCCTCCCCATCTGTTGCTATGGTTACCAGTTGATCTCACCTCCCTCCTCCCCATCTGTTGCTATGGTGACCAGTTGATCACACCTTCCCTCCTCCCCATCTGTTGCTATGGTGACCAGTTGATCACACCTTCCCTCCTCCTCTGCAGCTCGTACTGTGAGAGTCCTGAGTCCGACACGCCCGGAGACGTGGCAGCTTCTCAGTTCCCTATACAAGGTGGGTATGGTAGCGGCTCCCTCTAGCACCTGCAGGTAGTACTGCAGTTTCGTACAGCACACAGAGTAGCCGCTTCCTCTGTCACCTGTAACTAGTACTGCAGGAGATCTGATTATTTTTCATTTAAAGTCTTGAGAAGAGCGGAATTTAAAGCAGGCATTTTGCAGTTGGAGAAGGAAAAAATGGGATTTAGTCTTGTTGCATATAGAATTGAAAATTTCTATTTTATGTGTATTTTTCTACATACACTGTATTTCCGTGGCTGCAGATATGAATATTGTAATTTGACCCTTCCCCAGGGAGACGTAAGATGATACTGATGATGTAAATGTTGTAATTTGACCCTTTCGCAGGGTTCTTGAGACATAGGACGATACTGCAGATGTAAATGTTGTAATTTGACCCTTCCCCAGGGTTCTTGAGACGAAAGACGATACTGAAGAACGGCAGCAAGCCTCGCGTGGCGCCGTGGACGCGGTACTGGGTGGCTCTCTGGGGGACTTCGCTGATCTACTACGCAGCTAAATCACTGCGGGGGCAGGACAGGCATCATGTAAGTAAACCCCATGCATACCCTCAGGACAGGCACCATGTAAGTAATCCTGTAAACCCCATGCATACCCTCACGACCTCATTGAAATACCCTTTGGTTTTCTCTGTGTGTGTATGTGTGTGTGTGTACATGTAAGTATGTGTGTGTGTGAATGTGTGCGAGTGTGTGTGTGTGTGTGTGTGCATGTGTGTGTGTCTGTGTGTGTGTAAGCATGTCTGTGTGTGTGTGTGTGTGTGTGTGTGTGTGAGCATGTGTGTGTGTGTGAGCATGTGTGTGTGTGTGTGTGTGTGTGTGTGTGTGTGTGTGTGTGTGTGTGTGAGCATGTGTGCGTGTGTGTGTGTGTGTGTGTGTGTGTGAGTGTGTGTCTGTGTGTGTGTGTAAGCATGTGTGTGTGTGGGTAAGCATGTGTGTGTGTGAGCATGTGTGTGTTTGTGTGTGTGTGTTAGTGTGTTAGTTTATAACCTGTCTGCTGTATTTCTGCAGTTTAAGTCCACCCCAGGAAAGATTGTGTCTGTTGTCGGCTGGATGGTGATCCGGGGAGACAATCCGGTCCAGCCCGACATTTTCCTCCTCACAGACTCCGACAAAGGTGAGAAATTACACACACCTTCTCTTGTCTCTGATGTGCCAGCCCTGTTCTTGCCGATTGCCCAGTGAACTGTGCCAATCCTGATTGGCAATCCTGTCCTTGGTGCTGATTTTGCAGCAAACTGTGTCCTTAATACTGATTGGCCTGCAAACTGTTATCTTGAGGTTAAATAGCCAGCTCTGTCCTTGGTGCTGATTGGGCAGCCAACTGTATTCTTGATGCAGATTGGCCAGCTCTGTCCTTGGTGCTGATTGGCCAGCTCTGTCCTTGGTGCTGATTTGCCAGCAAACTGTATTCTTGATGCTGATAGGCCAGTTCTGTCCTTGGTGCTGATTGGCCAGCTCTGTCCTTGGTGCTGATTTGCCAGCAAACTGTATTCTTGATGCTGATAGGCCAGTTCTGTCCTTGGTGCTGATTGGCCTGTGAACTGTTCCTTCAACTCCCTATTTTGACTCAATTTTGATGTAATTCCTACACATTCTAGATGGAGAGCTTAGCCTGGGTACCATCCTACTTGTATGCCGGGGCTCCCACACTCGCTTCCCTAAGAAGTAGTCTGGAAACGCTTGTATCTATTTGGCTTGGTGATGATATCACATAATGAGGTAGGCCACATGGGGAGGGCTGGGCGGAGCCTCTTCCACTAGTAGATGACCCATCAGTACAAAGTCCACGTTGCCATGTGCTGTTTTGGTAAGGGCAAAAAGTTGCTGCATATGTATGACAAGTGCAGCCACAAATTTACCTTGAGTACAACAATTTCTTGTAGTTTTCTTTAAGCAAAATGTTCTTTGTGGCTCTATATAGTAGAGGGGATTCATTCCTCAAGCTACCGACATCTTGCACACGCAGTCGTCCCTCAGTAAGACATCTGGAGCCGCATAGTTCCCGTTTAGAACTTTTATTCAGCCTGTTCTTTGTGGCTCTGTTACTTCAAATGTTAGCAAAATCATGACAACAGTGTCTCTCAATGGCTACTCCACTCCATCCAAGATAAATAAACAACTCCTTCCTTGGTCAGTGATACCTGCTGGGCAGGCAGGAGATAAGCATCACCACATACTGAGAAGGACGTTAGGCTAATGAACAAGACAGAAGGGACCAATCAGCACACTCGGGCAAAATCTGACCGAGCCAGACGGTTCAGATCTAACCATTTCCAGACTACTTCTTAGGGAAGCGAGTGTGGGAGCCCCGGCATACAAGTAGGATGGTACCCAGGCTATGGAGAGCTGACTGTTTTGTACAAATTTTCAGGAAATACATATGGAGCTGACTGTCTTTTCTCTGTATTTTCTAGGAAACACGTACAAGTTCCAGGCAGGAAGCCAGCTGAATGCCCACCTGTGGTACCAGCACCTGGGCGAGGCTACCAAAGGGGCGCAGAAACAGGGGCCAACAAACCTCATGTCATTCGAATGACCACAGATGGACTACGCGTATCGTTCCAACGACCATAAAAGGACTACGCGTGTCATTCAAATGACCACAGATGGACTACGCGTGTCGTTTTTATGACCAAAGACGAACCACGCGTCGTTCAAATGACCCCGGATGGACTTGAAACTTGAAACTACTTGTGTCGTTTGAATGACCCCGGATGGACTAACTAAAGCCAAGGCTGCTGCAACTTTAACCGACTCGCTGGTGCTATAGAGGGACTTTAACATCTCAGAATGCTGCAATACGAAATGCTCCTGTACTGATGTGCAATGGTGCATAACAGAACCTACGGTGCAATTCAGCTGGTCAGTGTTGTATTGTACAGCTATGCACTGTGTAAGGAAACACTGCCAGTAAATACTACATACTAAAGTACTACTGGCCATTCATGTGTGGGGAAACAGGAAACACCACAGACTTCAGTACTACTGGCCATTCATGTGTGGGGAAACAGGAAACACCACAGTCTTCAGTACTACTGGCCATTCATGTGTGGGGAAACACCACAGACTTCAGTACTACTGACCATTCATGTGTGGGGAAACAGGAAACACCACAGTCTTCAGTACTACTGGCCATTCATGTGTGGGGGAAACCCCACAGTCTTCAGTACTACTGGCCATTCATGTGTGGGGAAACACCACAGACTTCAGTACTACTGGCCATTCATGTGTGGAGAAACACCACAGACTTCAGTACTACTGGCCATTCATGTGTGGGGAAACAGGAAACACCACAGACTTCAGTACTACTGGCCATTCATGTGTGGGGAAACAGGAAACACCACAGACTTCAGTACTACTGGCCATTCATGTGTGGAGAAACACCACAGACTTCAGTACTACTGGCCATTCATGTGTGGGGAAACACCACAGTCTTCAGTACTACTGGCCATTCATGTGTGGGGAAACAGGAAACACCACAGTCTTCAGTACTACTGGCCATTCATGTGTGGAGAAACAGGAAACACCACAGACTTCAGTACTACTGGCCATTCATGTGTGGAGAAACAGGAAACACCACAGTCTTCAGTACTACTGGCCATTCATGTGTGGGGGAAACACCACAGACTTCAGTACTACTGGCCATTCATGTGTGGGGAAACAGGAAACACCACAGTCTTCAGTACTACTGGCCATTCATGTGTTCTCAAGACTTACCCTACTACAGTAACTAATCCTTAATGACAAGGGTGTGCGATGTTTGCTTGAAATGCCCCTAAGAGAATGTCCATATTTGTGGAGAACAGTGCAAAGCTGACCCAACAAACTCCTCAAAACAACTTTTAAAGGTGTAAGCTTTAAGATTACTTTTACATGATTTTAAGAGCCACTCGAAACTGACTGAAGCAATGAGCTGCTCTTAAGAAGTGACTCAATGATTGTGCGTTTGCTGTGAAAGATTTGAGAAGACTCAAGAATAATGTGGAAAGTTTGAAACCTGAGAGGTTGATTTCTGGGCCTTCTCTGGTTTGCCATGTTTTCTGACTGCCATAATCGTAGCTATTTGGTGAACAGGACTAGCCTGTAGCTGTGAACTCATGCAATGGGATAAGGCAGTACAGTTAGTTTGTTTCTTTTCTTGCTTTAATGATGTGTAGCTTGTGTGAAGCATTTCAGACCTGGTCTGTTTGCTGCACTTAGACTGTTCCCAGCTAAGCGAACGCCGGTGCTACTTTTATTAAGGCACAATAACTGCACAGTTGTAGGTGTTGGGGAACACGATTTACTCACACTTCCTTCTGCTACAATGGAGGATAACTCAAATATGTGGAAATTTTGGTTGGCTTGTATGCCCATATTTGTACTGCATGACCATATTTGTACTGTATGACCATATTAGTACTGTATGCCCATATTTGTACTGTATGCCCATATTTGTACTTTACGATTATATTTGTACTGTATGCACATATTTGTACTGTATGCCCATATTTGTACTGTATGACCATATTTGTACTGTATGACTATATTTGTACTGTATGGCCATATTTGTACTGTATTCCCATATTTGTACTGTATGGCCATATTTGTACTTTACGACCATATTTGTACTGCATGACCATAAATGTACCTGTGAATTTTGTACAAAGTTGTTTTAGCTTGCAGAAGACCGTGGTTAGCAGTGTTAGCTCTGAAACTGACGACAAACCAGCCTTTCTGTAGTCCTGTGTTGCTGTGCTTCTCACCCTGCTCTGAGTCATGGGTTTTAGACTTTATATTTCAGGAAGTGTGTAGTAAAATAATTGTCTGTAAGCCGAGCTAGCTAAAGCTAAACCATGCGAACTGATGCTCTCCTATGTACAGTACTGGTGAAGGTTCTGTAGTCACTATAGTTTCACATTCACTGAATTTTTGTGTGTTGTATTTTAATTCAATTCAATTCAAATTAACTTATTCTGCTACTCAGAGACCTTCAGTATTTAGGAGGTTTTTCTTATTATATATAACTAAATCTGGTAGCTTGTATCTGGTGCATTGTGGGTACATCATGAGGATTGTGGGTAAAGTTTTCACAGTCAAAGAAAGGAGGGGGACAACCCTCATAACCACCTCATGTGTCAAGTATTCGTTTCTTTATCATGAAAGTTCATCTGTGTTGGTAGTTACTCGTTTAGAGTTTAAACTTTAAAACTCTAGATCCAACACACTTTGCTGATGTCACACTTCAAAGAAGCCACTTGACAAGCCTTACTGGGTCAGTCTACTGAGGAAGACCAGGGTGAAAGCTCTAGGTGAGAGAACTTTCTGTGTTATATCTAAAGTTTTAACTTTAAACATGTTTGTTTGTTTTATTCACATTTTGCTTGTCAGACAGGGATTTCAGACTCAAGCAGACCTAGCTATAGTAGGAGTATAATAAGATTCTACAAAATACAGACCAGATTCAGGTTTAGTTTATTCATCTCAAAAATCTCTAGCCACTTTCAACAGACAATAAAGTAACTATTATGATATATCAAATTTAAAGGCAACAATGGCAAAGTCAAGTCGAATACATGGATGTCATCACACTTGCACTTCTTATTACTGTCCTGACTCCTGTTGAGACACAGCAACTATCCTGTAAACCTGTCCAAAACCAAGCCTAATATTATCATATAAGGCTACATCATCTACATGTACAATTTGCACTGTCCTGCATTTGTCCCAATTCTGCTGCAGTACCAGACACAGCCAGCAGGTGTCCTGTCGCTGCAGTACCAGGCAGAGTCAGCAGGTGTCCTGCAGCTGCAATACCTGACACAGTCAATAGGTGTCAGAAGTCGGGCACCCAGCCACACCCTGTGCAGAGTTTGGTGCTCTTGTCGTGCCCATCCTTGTTTAGGCACGCCCCCTGTCGCTGCAGTACCTGGCAGGGCAGGTTGGTGTGCGTAGCGTCGCAGTAGGGGGGGTCTGCGGAGTATTTACAGGCGCAGAGAGCGTAGAGTCGCTGGGGCTGGGGGGGGACCTGCCAACGCAGGGGGGTGATACCGGTTCCCTTGTGAGAACCTGGAATGACAATTTTGACCAGGTAGTTATAAGAAGGCTACAATAGACTAAAATGTAAAGCAGGCAATTTTAACTGAAGGGGGGGGGGGCACCATTTAGCTTCAGGAGGCCGCAGGAAAGAATAAAAATTGACCAAATAGATAACATGCCTGGGGAGTTCAAGAGAGTACATTTTGCATCTAGCGGACCAACTCCCCCGACATGTTATCTCTCTTTATTTGGCCATTTTCTACTTTTTCCAGCCGCCTCCGGAGCCTGGTAGAGGCTAGGTGTCATTTACAACTAGTGGTTGCTTGGCTGTACCATTTACATGTGGAGGGGTGTTTGGGATGTACCATCGCACCAGGGCTGCTTCTTGCTGAGTCCACAGCGGCACCACAGTTTGACCTTTCCAGGCTCAAGGTCAAACACGTTGCAGGGGCCATACTGGTGTAAACAAACAAAAAAAGTACAAGCAGCCATCAGATCAGTACAAACACCCAAATAACAACATATAAAAGACAGTTACACACAAGATACTCAGACAGGTCAAATGTCATTACCATGGCAACGGCCGGGTACAGCTGCTTGTCAGCGGGAGGCTGTGTTGCCATGGCAACAGCCTGTGCCTCCTCCGGGTCGGCCGAGGTCGTGTCAGTCATTGTGTGGTTTCCATGACGACAGTAGATTCTGGCTGGACCTCAGAATTTTCTGGGCGTCGAGCCAGAAACGGGTCCTGTTCTATGAACTATTATGAGGTAAGGAGACTGTTATTGAGTAATTTCCAAGCAGATCCTAGATAGGGTGGCAAAAGACAAACCAAATTGCCCAGGCAGTACTAGTATCCATTTTTGGACCCTCTCTGGCAAATGGATCCTGCCTGGCCAATTTGATACTTTCTTTTGCCACCCTAGGATCTGCTTGGAGGTTTATATGACTTATATGTTGTGTGTGCATCTGAGACGAATTAAGATGCCAGCTGTCATGCATGCTCTTTTAATTGACATGTAAAACATTAACTTCATGACTTTAGGAAATGGAACTAAACAAAATCTAAACATTTCCATCTTTGAGACTCTCCGTTGTGCTTTTATAACGTTTGTCAGGTCTGTGAACACCATATAACGTTACATGTACTTCTCGCCCCCCTCCCACAGTTCCACACATTTCGCATTCGCTAATCTCAGAGGCCTAAATTCCGCCCACTTTTCTATTCTGGTCCTTCCGGACCTATATCCCCCTCCCCATATAAGTTACCTTCACGCCCCAAGAACTCGGAGACAAACGCGTTACTGATATGTATCAACAAAGAGGCTACAACCTCAGTGTTAGGAACAGAAACAACGTTTTACACATGTAACACACTCTGTGTCCTACCAAGGACAGTGCAGAAGCGACTTCTAACGGAGCCTACGCAAACTGCAGTCTGGTGAGCGCTAAATCATATATCACGCCTGCGCTGCCGTTATATTTTGTTCCACGATGCCGTTGGAGATCTTATATCTACGGACCAGCAATAATAGTTTTTCAGTTTCTGGTGCTTCTCCACCTTTTTCCAAGAAGGAAAGAACGCAAACCGTTCCACCAGCACGACAGGCCTGCAGTCCCAGGCTAAGTATGGCAATTCCTCATTAAACTCTCGAGAAAATCTTCCTTTATCAAGTCACAAAGTCATTTGTGACAGCTCTATGTGAAAACTTTCAGTGCACATAAGATTTTCTCAACTAAATTTCATTTCACTTCACCTACATCTAAAACTGAATTAAATGATGTAAGAAATATTACTGATATGAGACAAACCCGACAATTTTCTCAATTTCTGTCAATCTCTATCAGCTTTAGTGACGCTGGTAGCTGTAAGAATGAGGCTAAGCTGCACCCACCCACCACGTTGGCTGGGAGCGAGTCTAACTGCTTGTGACACTGATGGTTTCTACTAATTCTAGGAATGATTTCCGACTTCGAGCTACTGGATCTCGGCTACTGCCACTCCACCACATTGGCTGGTAGCGAGTCTATCTGCTACTGATCTCTCCCGTACTGTACAACAGTGATTTTTTGTTTGACAGCTGTAAGAATGAGGCTAGGTAACGCCCACCACGTTGCTTGGGAGCGAGTCTACCTGCTACTGATCTGTCCCTTGCTGTACAGCGATTATTCCGATTGAAAGCAGTAAGAGCGAGGCTAACGTAACGCCCACCACGTTGCCTGGTAGCGAGTCTAGCTACTTGTGATGCTGTCATCTGATCCGCCCTGCGCAGACGGGTTGCGCAGTGGGTAGTTGCAGGCTACAGGTGCAGCAGGTGCGAGGAATGGTGACGATATTTCACCGGTTTTCCGTCATGTTTCCGTCTTTTTCTCCGCGGTTTTCGCCGTAACGCCTTACCGAGACGCTGCCGAGGTGCCATGCGGGGACCCGGGCCCGCCCAGCGCCGCCCAGCCGGCCTGCTAGCCCCCGGTAACTGAGCGGGACCAGCCCGCTAACCCCGGACCGTTACACGGCACCTCACAGGTGCGAGCGGCGACAGGTGCGACGTTTTGCCGTCAGGAGCACCTCAGCACGACGTCAGCAGCGTCAGGTGGGCCGCCGAACGTCGCCGCAGTACGTCAGGTAACGTTACGTAAACCCGAACGCTACAGGATGACGTTTACGTTCCCGAAAGAAACGCCGACGGCCCCAAAATAGAAAAAAAAAATCTGATATATTTTATACAAAACTGACGCCTTCCTTACGGTCCACTTAAATCCAACCCCAAAATAGCAACATTTTCTAATTCCCGTAACGCTTCTGACTGTAGCAGTTTGGATGTGAAATGTAACAATCCTCGCGCCCTGCACCTTAATGGCTACATTAACATTAAATGGCTACATTGTTATGAGGGTGTAGCAGTTCAGCCATTGTTCCTGGCATGTCACCCGGGATTTTGGCGCTATTGTCGTCCTACAAATTACCTGCAGGGAAATAAACACGCTAATATCACTCCGTACTTATGTACAGGTGGGTTTATTAAGGTTAGTTCCAGGTATAACGAGATTAAGTATCTGTTTTGTGACATATCCGATGCAGTATCAGGTTTTGGGCTACTGTAGGCAAGCTGTGGGGGAGGGGAGTTCAAATTTATTCCTAGATGTTCATAAATGTTAGACTTTTAAATTTACAGTAGCTTAATTTCCTTTCATTACATCAACGGCAACAAATTTATTATGCATGAAACAAGCAGGAAATTGTTGCTTATATATATAAACCCATACAATTCTTCACATTTTTCTCACACATACATGAAATTTCACATTCATCAAATTTCATCTCTCAAATTATATTCTGCGCCATTCAAGAAGTATAATACTAGTAGCTTAAGAATCCTGAAGAGAGTTTGTGTCTGAGGGTAACAGTGAATGTTTCGGTGCGTTTGGATCGCCGATGTGCCCACAGACATTTTTATTTACCCCCTCCCCGTAAGTAAACAACGCAGCGACGATTTGTTTACTTTCCTTACCTTCCGCCAAGGGTCAAGGTCCACCCATTAACAGGTCATCTTTAACTCAGTCACGTCAGGAATGAAGCTCGTTATTAGATCATCTAAACCTCGTTAACGACTCGAGTAAAAATCTGCGGCTTTACCAACAATCAGTCCATAATGGACAGTCCGAGTACGTGGATAAACGTTGTAGAGCAGGTTACTAGACTAAGTATATTGTGTGAAATCTTTCTATAAATAGAAGTTAGAAGTTTAAACAACGCGACCGCACCTGTTTGGTGAGAAAGTGGGAGGTTTTATTTGCTGAAATCAGTCAGAAGTTAAAATCGTTAAATCTCGGACCAGAGGTTGAACAAATCTCTGTATCAAGTAATGTCATGTGTTGTACTTTTTTTTTAAAGAAACAAAAGCTGGAATCTAGGGGCTTGGAAAAAATGTTGTATTTCCTGTTTTATGTCCTAAAAAAATTAGGGTCAGTAGACTGTGCATGTAGGGATTTTCTTTTTCTCCTTTTCTAGTGAACAGATACAAATGCGATTATTTAAATGTATTACAATGCAACACTTGCAGGAGCATTATTAACTTATAGTTTCAATGTCAATATGTTGGAAAACCGATTGTACAAAGTTTGATCACTCAGATGTCAGGTCATGGAGCTAGAAAAGGTTGATCAGCTCGAAAGTTTATGTCTCTTTCAGGGGTCCACAAAAAAAGGGGCTAGGGTCGGTCGGGACCACCACAACATTTTTTTTTCTAGGCCTAGTTTCCTGTACACCTGCACTGGTGCAGGTAACTTCAGTATGATCTGCACCAGACAATGAAAAGATCTGTGTGTGTCAGGAAGGTGGATTTATGGGGTCTGATTGAAGACTGAGGCGGAACCGTCTAATTTCTGTGTTTGGCAGTTCACAGCTGGCAACAATCAGTTCAGCAAACAAACCTGCACACGATCAGTTCAGCAAACAAACCTGCACACGATAGTTTACACACCTCTTACCTGGACTTAGTGCAGGTGACATCAGAAATCCATTCAGATTGAGCACTGTGTAAGTTAAAACAACAGAAGCAGGACGAAAACTGAAGATTTCTAATGCTTAGAATATGTTTCAGAATGGAAAAAATTATATATTGGTGAGAACCACCTTCCCTTGTCAGGAAACCATAAAATGCTTGAGCTTCGTAACTCTAATTTTAACCCCCAAATGTCACGGCAGATTAGAACTTAAGCTCCATGACTTTAACCCCTCAACTGTCATGGTGGATTCCATTTTATTTCAGCAACATTTTGCATTTAAATACCGGTATGTATATCACATGTACATGTATGTATTAAGTAACATTCATACAGTCTTACTCTTAATATACAAAATAAAAAAAGCAACAGAAAAATGTTTGATGTAAGAAGAAAGGTTTACATCATTTTGGAATGAGAAAACTTAGACTAACTTCAGGGAATCAGACTAAGTTATTTGCAACTGTTGCTCATTCATGGAATCATTTCATTATATGTTTATATTTCTTGTTTTGGCCTTGTTTTATGTCTATCTAATTATTATATCTAATTATTATATATTATTATTATTATTAAGTCTCTAGATACTGGGTTTCACTTGGTACATACCAAGGTTCGTGATGGTTTCTTGTGGTGACTGTTTTTGTTGTTTGTCCTTTTGTCCCAGAATCCAAGATGGCGGCGAAGCGTGGTGATCCCATGATGCACGTGGAGACGCGTAGCCTGGGTCGGAGGTCGTTGTCGAGTAACGTACGCCGTCTGCACGACCATCTGAACGTTTCTCTGGACGAGGCCGAGCGGCAGGAGTTCGTGCAGGCGCTGAACGATTATCACTACAAACGGAACGTGTACGACCTCGTGTATAACCTCCGCATTCTCCTGGACACGCCCGAAAAACGGCAGCTTTTCTCACTGCTACGGAAGGTCTGTAGCTGTTTCTGTTTCTGTATAGCCGGACCGGGTATATTAAAGCCCTTCGGCATAACGCACCAGTAGTTAGATCACAAAGCAATCCATATCTGTATTGGTGTAGCCGGTTTAACCGCTCTTCTGTGTTATACACCAACTTCGCAGGCACGTGGCATGGTGGTAGCTAGCTATTTCACACCGAAGGACTTGTTACACTCAATCTTTGCACTTTTGATTGCAGGAGTTGTTTAAACTGTGTTTTAGTGGCAACAAGTCCTAGTCTACGATAGTTCTATGGAAATACGAGTTTTTGAACACCTCAATTCTTGGTTGATAAGATGATATTTGAAGTAATGACTGTTTCTCGTTGGCAGGTGATCCCGAAGTCAGACCAGGCCCTGTTTGACATGCACACGTCCGAAGCGTTTCTGTCGAAGGCGCCGGGGATCCACCGCGCGGCAAGCATGCCCGTCGCGTCCGGCCGCCCGCTAAGCCGGGGGAGCGTCGAACTCCTAAACCGTCCAGTCAGCACGATATCCGAACCGGAGATGGCCACCACGCGAAAACCGCCCGCCACCGCAACCGAGCCGGAACTCAAGACTAAACCTACAAGAAAACGAACGAGCCGCAGAACTTTGCGACGGACTCCTTACAAGACGTGCGTAAGATCGTGATTAAGAAACCGGCGAGTTCTAAGGAGGGGATGGGGTTCTCGATCCGCGGCGGCTGGGAGCACGGCGTCGGGATCTACGTCTCGTGCGTCGACCCGGAAAGTCTGTCGGAGAAGGAGGGCCTTCTCGTGGGCGATCAGATCTTAAGGGTCAACGACCTGAACTTTGAGAAAATGACTCACGAAGAAGCTGCCAAGGTGAGACTTAAGTTTCTAGTTGCCATGCGCAAACCCTTAATGTATTGTGCATAGCACAATTGGCAGATAAGGAACATATGCTATATGCCATATGCTCTATGATACACGTATTACTTGTAGCTTGTGCAGGCTTGTTTATTTTTCTTACTCTGTTCCAGGTGTGATACCTTTGTAACATACCACAGGTGTGCTACATGATATGATATTATCAGGTGTGTAATCCTGATTACCTGTACCAATACAGGTGTTACCTGTCCCAATACAGGTATTACAGGTGTTGTGTAGAATCCAGGTATTACCTCTGTACTGTCCCCTGCCCCCTGCATGTATTCCCCACATGTATTGTGTAGATTGTTGTGTAGATTGTTCCCTGTGCCCCCATGGCCAAACATGTATAACCTGTATATTGTGTACCTGTGTGTTGTGTAGATTGTCCCTGTGCCCCCAGCATGTATTACCTGTGTGTTGTGTGTATTGTAGGGCTGCGTACCTAAACGCAACATCAGGTACAGGTACAGGTACCGGTACAGAGGTTTAGGTACAGGTCCGGACCTGTACCTGTACCTGAACAATTTGACAAATTAACACGTGTTCTTCACGGAGGCTTACGCGGCAAAATACAGACACAACACAAAAGCAACAAAGGCCTCTGACCTGATTTGAGTTTGTTGACCAATCACAACCCTGGATCAGCCACACTCTCGCGATGTCTAGTGAGACTGAGGATCTCAAATCAATCGACGGTGTTAACGTCTTTTCCAGTGCTAATTTTTCGTCTTTGTGGTAGCATTTACCTATCTTAAGTCATATACATGGTGTAAACTAGCTATTTCGGTATATACTCGTTACTTCATGATCCGGTATTTTGGACCTGTACCGAAACGATTTTTACGGTATTGGACCGGTACAGTGTACCGGTCCGCAGCCCTAGTGTATTGTCCCCTGCCCCCAGCCTGTACATGTATTGTGCATACTGCCCCCAGCCTGCCCCTTTGCAAATGTCATCCTGACAAAGCCTGTATAAATAATAGATGTCAGGTTCCTATTGTCAGGACAGAGGAAAGGGAAATAGCTTCATTACAGGAACTGCAATTATGTTGGTTTCAATCATAGTGTATTTAGATAGCTTTTTTTAGCAATTTGAGTAAGATACCATACACATACATTGGGCAGGGCGTGAAAATTGTTTTGTGCTAAATATATAATAGATGTATTCTTTTCTAAGGGGTCAAAATTACAGTTGCTCTGAAGATCCAGGACTAAAAAAAGCCAAAGTCATAGGAAATCACATCAATTACAGGAACTGCAATTATGGTAGATAGATTAGATAGATTTTGATAACACTTTGAGTAAGATATTATACACAGTATAGATCAGTAGGGCAGGGCGCTTTGTGCTTTAGATTTCTACTGATGTAACATGTAAAATGCTGAAATACTAATAGATAATGGTGGCTTACATATAGACTATGCGATTCCAAGCAGAGGAGTCCTGAAGTAAAAAAAAGTGTGAAATATGAGTGTTTGTGGGAAGGGGGGGGGCTGATTTATTGAGTTAGAGTTTCTAAGAACAACCACCTGTTTTCAGTACATGTGTGTTTGTTTTGACCACAGCTTGGCTTTAGATGAGTGAGTGACTGTTTTGCTCTCTAGGACAAGCACAGCACAGTTTGGATAATGGCTTGAGTGAAGTTAAGAACATAGTAGGTTGTGATAGATTCTAAGGCTGTATAGTTACAGCTGTGATAATGTAGACATCTGTCCACAACAAGCCTGGTTCAGCATGTATGTACATACATGTATGTTGTGATAGTTTAGGTGACTGTACAGCCTGGTTCAGCATGTATGTACATACATGTATGTTGTGATAGTTTAGGTGACTGTACAGTTATGTATAGTTACAGCTGTGATAATGTAGACATCTGTCCACAGTTAAGATAAGATAAGATCAGCTGGGATGAAGGTTTGTTTACCTTCATGCCTGATTACCTTAAATCCACAAACATAACCTAAATATGTCAGACTGACAGGATCTACAATCTAAAGTACCAGGTATAACTACATACAACATACAGGTAATGTATTTTATTACTCCCAAAATATGTGGTCCCTCTATGGCTGTTATTTAGAACCAGGGACAGGGACTGCTTTAGAGTAGAGCTGGGCTTGTGAAAGGTACTGATTCGATGTGTAGGTATGGTACAGAGCTTATGGAAGATGTGTAGTTCCTCTTTAGCTGTTATTATTCAGCAACAGACACTGCTACAGCACTGAGCAGGCAATAGGTCATTAGGTAAATACAGTGGTACCTACATACAATCTTGCCATGGTTCTACCGTGGATGTATGTTATTCAGTACCAGGGACAGACACTGCTATAGCAGTTAGCAGTGGGACTGCAAGCTGTGGTTTGCAGACTGGTACTAAGCAGGACATACCAGTAGGTAAAAACTGTAGAACCTGTTAGCACCAAGTATTTTGAGCCCAGGTACTAGTAGGTAAATACTGTGGAAGTTATAATATAGAATTTTGTGGTGGTTCTGTAGATGTTGTTATTCAGCACCAAGGAGAGATACCACTGCAGAAGCTATTTGCTGTGGTAGAAAAACCTCTGTATGGAACGTCCCATTTGTGTTGCAGGTGTGAATTTTGGGGCTTGCCCAGATGTGCTCTTTAAGTAGGTTTTGTGCTTGTGACCAGGTTTTTTCTGGTCCTACATCAATGGACAAATTACTTAATAGATCACACATGCAATATTATATACAGGGCTGGAAATACTGGGTGCATGTACGTGTGCTGTGCACCCATTTTTTTTCTGTGGGTGCACCCAAGTACACAGCATATTCTTACATCTTAACTTATTTTTAGTGCCAGAAAAATGATAAAATCACTGTAGTACTTTCTTTAGAAATGAAACATAATTAGTTTTTGCTGACATTCTACTTATTTTATTGTATATGGTGCGCCTAAATTTTTCTTTATGCACCCATTCCCAAAAATGAATTTCGCGCCCTTACATAACATCATTATTGGCTGGTGTAGATAATAATGATTGAAGTTTTCAACTTGGCCTTGAGAAAGCCAGATGAAAATGAGTCTCAGCCTGTGTCAGAATCCACCGTGACTCGGAGAGAACCAAAATTAGAACACGGACTTGAACCCGGCAGACTGTAGCATATGCCTCCATCTGTCAGCTGTCCTCAGATGACCCCGCCAGGCTGACATGTAGATTATCCTGTGCAGAACTGGTGCCAACAAAAGTCAAATGTCTTCCCGCAATGTGGGAAATTCAATCATGTCATCGGATCTTCCATCAAGCTTTACACACGCAGGGCTCAAAATTTATCTTTGGGGAAAAGTGCACTTACTGGGTGCACCCAAACTAAAAACTTAACAAATAATATACAAATAATAATATAATTATGCACCATATAAGATGAAATAAGTAGAATGTTGCCAGCTTCAGGTGACCTTGAACCAACTTGGAATATTTTCAAGATGGCTGAAGGTCAAGTGTATTTCAGCAAAAATTTCGGATAAATGAAATCTGACTCATAAATACTTGAAAAACTCTTCTTCCCCACAACTTTTTTTTCATTTATTTGAATAAGTGATTAAGATTCACCCCTTCCTTACAAATTGGTATGATCTAAATCATGACTATCAGGCTGTTACCATGGTTACAGCATCTGACCTTGGTTTGAAGGACGCCCCCCTCCCCCATGTCATGAATAAAGCAGGAGGTTCTGTTGTGTTCCTGTCAGTCTGCATGATGTTTATTATTGTAGTACCTGCATCTGTGCAGGCATAAAGGCCCACATGTAACCTGTACATAAGGGCTGAATGGGGTCAAATGGCTGAGTACAACTGGCTAGGCTAGCACTTAATATACTATTCCTGGCATTCCTGACAAGATGTTAGGGAAAGGCGTTAAATCAGTCAATGTGACTTTTCTTACTCCACCCAGGTGTAAAATGGGTGCCTCTGGGACTCCTAAACAAACTTTTCACAGGAACATTTAAACTATGGGGATAATTTTTGTAAATTTTGAAAGTGTGCAATAATATATGGCTCTGTCTGTTATGATTTTAATTTGTAATGTTAACTCAGCAGACGATAGATAGATATCGGTAGATAGATAGATAGATAGATAGATAGATGGATAGACAACTATAGATTAGACAACAGTAGATTATATGCTCACTGCTACACATTGTCAAGTTTTCTGCAATGATGCATAATTATGCCAAGTGCACTAGTCCTTTAAATCTCTCCTCACATTTCATTTTCAACATAATCAGATGTTAATTTTTGTTATGGCCTAAATTTTTATCTTGACAGATGTAACACAGCTGAGGTATAACTTTTGTTCCTAACGTTAATAATAATATGAAAGTATCCTGCCCGAAATCTGCCCAAAAACCTTTCCATGTTTTTGTGAGTCTTTTTGCACTTCATCAGCTTAAGTTGTGAAAGGCAGTCTCTACAGTTCCTTAACTTGTAAGCGTGAGAAGTGTATAGTTCCCCAGAAGTGGTCTAGAGTTACCTACAGGCTGGTCCTGTTCCTGTTTGTTTACATTTTTCCCGTGTAGTGACCTGTGACCTGGTCAGCTGAGTGCTGTAATCCAGATTGTAACTCATTAAATCCTTTATTTGTCACATTTGGTATGTCAAGGTCAACCTGCACCCGAAGAACAATTCAAGTGCCACACCAGTGGAATTATAGACAGCCACTTTCCAACTTCAAGTGCACCAACTGTTCAAAACTCCAAACTATAAAACTGGTTAGGAGGTACCTTTTTGAGCCACTATATTTGAATTCCATGGTAAATACATTAGACAGCTCATGGATGTTAGAGGGGTGGGGTTAGAAAGCTCATGGATGTTAGAGGGGTGGGGTTAGAAAGCTCATGCATGTTAGAGGGGTGGGGTTAGAAAGCTCATGCATGTTAGAGGGGTGGGGTTAGAAAGCTCATGGATGTTAGAGGGGTGGGGTTAGACAGCTGATGGATGTTAGAGGGGTGGGGTTGTCCAAACCAGGATGTTTTGCTTCGTGTCACGCCTCTTTAGCAAATAAAGTCAGCCCAACTGGGCAGCATTCAGTCTGCAACAGTTCGAAACTAGGGCTATGATTATGACAGTTAGACTAACTGTTCATACCTTTGCCATGGACATGTGCAACCACAGCTTCAAACACAGTCTCTGGTAAGGCGAGTCGTAACATGTCACACTGTTTTTTTAACATGTCACACTGTGCTGCTCTATGTAGAGAAATGAAAGGGAGACTGTCAAGACTACAAATAAAGCTTGTTTAAAGTTAAAACTTTTGATCTGACCCAAAGATCCTCACCTACATCTTTTGACCAGTCCCTCTGGTGTTACTTAGTAGACTTGTGTTGGATAAAAAGTTTTAACTTTTAACATTTAACATTAACCAACACAGATGAACTTTCATGAGACTTAAGCTTGTTTGGTTTCCTCAAGTCCCCACATTTCTGAGTTAAACTCCAGCAGGTGGGTTTTGCTGGTCATTGTTACGGATCCCCACATTTCCTGTAATCTAATTATGTCTGACAGAGGAGATTTGGTTACCATGGTAACCTGTAACGTGACCCTGGGTATCCATGGTAACCGGTAACGTGAGCCTGCGTATCCATGGTAACCGGTAACGATAGCCTGTGTATCCATGGTAACTGGTAACGTGAGCCTGCATGTGTGTGGTTCTTGGGAAGTCTGTAATCAGGTTAGTGCAGGTTCCACGGTGTGTCAGCTGGGAAGGGGGAGGGGGAACAGGTGGGGTTTGGCAGAATTGCCCAGCCCAGTATAATACAAAACTTATGTACATGTACAGCTACTACAAGATGTTTTCATTTACCTTTGTCAACTATTGTACTTTGTTATCATGTTATCTAGTAAACAGATTTTACATGTGTGCCATATGTATTTTTGTATTTCTGGCATGCTAGGTCGGCAGATGTTATCAACACACCTACACAGCTGTTGTTGTTGTTGACTGTTGTTGTTTATTGTTTACTGTTTACAGATTTTCCGTGTAGGGCGTAAGTTTGTGCTGATGGTGCGGCAGGTTGGCAGAATACCCAAGTCGTACGTGGCTCACCAGACCTACACATGTA
>NW_017804664.1:29857-30338 GCF_001625305.1 Branchiostoma belcheri | reverse complement strand
TCAGCTGCTACAGCTGCTGGGGTGTCTCTACATAGCATCATGAATGCAGCGGACTGGTCACGAGAGTCTACCTTCCTGAAGTACTACAGGAGGGACAACAACCAACACACGTTTGGCCAGGCTGTGCTGTCCACGGCTCTGAAGTCTGCATAAGGTAAATGATATACCCAAATAGGGAGTGTGCAGGTATAATTGAGGATTAGGCAAATTGTACTTACCATGAAGGATAATCCCAATTATACCTCACACGAACTATTTGGGTATATCTTCCCACCCTTGCTGTTCTTCAGCTCCAAAGTAGCTGAAAATGCCCACCCATGGTGAACAGCACAGACTCTTTCTCGCACGTTGTCAAATGGCGGCGAACAATGTCATTACGTCATGATATCCCGTGATGCTTTGCGATTAGAGCTTTGTACACGTGCGCCACCTAGCGATAAGCATAGGAAATACTGCATAAGGTAAATGATATACCCAAATA
>NW_017804664.1:27693-29837 GCF_001625305.1 Branchiostoma belcheri | reverse complement strand
GACCACACAGGCCAGTTGGTTCTGCGACCCTGGCCAGGTGGGTTAAGTCAGTGTTAGGCACGGCAGGTGTTGACACAGCAACTTTCTCAGCTCATTCTACTCGAGGAGCATCCACTTCAGCTGCTACAGCTGCTGGGGTGTCTCTACATAGCATCATGAATGCAGCGGACTGGTCACGAGAGTCTACCTTCCTGAAGTACTACAGGAGGGACAACAACCAACACACGTTTGGCCAGGCTGTGCTGTCCACGGCTCTGAAGTCTGCATAAGGTAAATGATATACCCAAATAGGGAGTGTGCAGGTATAATTGGGATTATCCTTCATGGTAAGTACAATTTGCCTAATCCTCAATTATATGCTCACTGCTACACATTGTCAAGTTTTCTGCAATGATGCATAATTATGCCAAGTGCACTAGTCCTTTAAATCTTTCCTCACATTTCATTTTCAACATAATCAGATGTTAATTTTTGTTATGGCCTAAATTTTTATCTTGACAGATGTAACACAGCTGAGGTATAACTTTTGTTCCTAACGTTATTAATAATATGAAAGTATCCTGCCCGAAATCTGCCCAAAAACCTTTCCATGTTTTTGTGAGTCTTTTTGCACTTCATCAGCTTTAGTTGTAAAAGGCAGTCTCTACAGTTCCTTAACTTGTAAGCGTGAGAAGTGTATAGTTCCCCAGAAGTGGTCTAGAGTTACCTACAGGCTGGTCCTGTTCCTGTTTGTTTACATTTTTCCCGTGTAGTGACCTGTGACCTGGTCAGCTGAGTGCTGTAATCCAGATTGTAACTCATTAAATGGTATAGATATCATGACTTTGCACCTTGTACAGTAAGTTATTATAGATGAAATAAATATACCTTGTATAGTTTTTATGCAATATTGGTTTCACTATGACATTGAGTATCAGAAAAGAGCCAAAGCCCCTGAATCCTATACTAGTCTTAAATCACATTAGAAGCAGTTTTTACTCTTTATTTGTCACATTTGGTATGTCAAGGTCAACCTGCACCCGAAGAACAATTCAAGTGCCACACCAGTGGAATTATAGACAGCCACTTTCCAACTTCAAGTGCACCAACTGTTCAAAACTCCAAACTATAAAAGTTAGGAGGTACCTATTTGAGCCACTATATTTGAATTCCATGGTAAATACAGTGAAACATTAGAAAGCTCATGCATGTTAGAGGGGTGCGGTTAGAAAGCTGATGGATGTTAGAGGGGTGGGGTTAGAAAGCTCATGGATGTTAGAGGGGTGCGGTTAGAAAGCTCATGCATGTTAGAGGGGTGGGGTTAGAAAGCTCATGCATGTTAGAGGGGTGGGGTTAGAAAGCTCCTGGATGTTAGAGGGGTGGGGTTAGAAAGCTTATGGATGTTAGAGGGGTGGGGTTAGAAAGCTTATGGATGTTAGAGGGGTGGGGTTAGAAAGCTTATGGATGTTAGAGGGGTGGGGTTGTCCAAACCAGGATGGTTTGCTTCGTGTCACGCCTCTTTAGCAAATAAAGTCAGCCCAACTGGGCAGCATTCAGTCTGCAACAGTTAGAAACTAGGGCTATGATTATGACAGTTAGACTAACTGTTCATACCTTTGCCATGGACATGTGCAACACAGTCTCTTGTAAGGCGAGTCGTAACATGTCACACTGTGCTGCTCTATGTAGAGAAATGAAAGGGAGACTGTCAAGACTACAAATAAAGCTTGTTTAAAGTTAAAACTTTTGATCTGACCCAAAGATCCTCACCTACATCTTTTGACTGAGTCCCTCTCACCGGGTGTTACTTAGTAGACTTGTGTTGGATAAAAAGTTTTAACTTTTAACATTTAACATTAACCAACACAGATGAACTTTCATGAGACTTAAGCTTGTTTGGTTTCCTCAAGTCCCCACATTTCTGAGTTAAACTCCAGCAGGTGGGTTTTGCTGGTCATTGTTACGGATCCCCACATTTCCTGTAATCTAATTATGTCTGACAGAGGAGATTTGGTTACCATGGTAACCTGTAACGTGACCCTGGGTATCCATGGTAACCGGTAACGTGAGCCTGCGTATCCATGGTAACCGGTAACGTTAGCCTGTGTATCCATGGTAACTGGTAACGTGAGCCTGCATGTGTGTGGTTCTTGGGAAGTCTGTAA
>NW_017804664.1:13316-27673 GCF_001625305.1 Branchiostoma belcheri | reverse complement strand
GGAGAATTAGTGTGGGTTAGGGGGTACATGTAGGATATGAGTGTGTTAGTATATTACCTGTGTGTGTCTCCAGGTGAACCTGGTAGTGGGGGAGGGCAGCTCACTCGGCCTGATGATCCGCGGAGGGAAAGAGTTTGACCTTGGGATCTACATCACAGGGGTCGACCCCTACTCCGTGGCAGAAGAGGCAGGACTGAAGGTCAGACCAGTTTCTTAGAATCCTCTGTGTGTGGTTCACTAATAGATCTTTGATGTTGTACACAACAGTATTTGCACGCAAGCAGAATTTATTTGGTCTCTTCTACTACGATACTGTTGTCCTGTTTAGAAACACAGGCTAGACTTACACACCACGGCCGTTTGACTACTTTTCTGTAACCCGAGTGGGAGACCAGATCCTGGACATGAACATGAATGTTTCTCAAGAACGCAGTTGGGAGACCAGACTGACCATTTCCTTTCCTGTAACATAGGTGTGAGACCAGACTCACCTTTGCTTCCTTCTAACGCAGGTGGGAGACCAGATCCTGGATGTGAACAGCATGAACTTCCTCAGCATCTCCCACAACGAGGCGGTCCGCATCCTGAGTATGTCCATTTCTTTTTCAGAATCTGTAATGCAGGTGGGAGACCAGATCCTGGATGTGAACAGTGTGAACTTCCTGAGTATTTCCCATGACGAGGCTGTCCACACCCTGAAGACGTTCATTTCCTTTCCTGTAACGTAGGTGTGAGACCAGACTCACCTTTCCTTCCCATGAACGCAGGTGGGAGACCAGATCCTGGATGTGAACAGTGTGAACTTCCTCAGCATCTCCCACGACGAGGCGGTCCGCATCCTGAAGACGTCCATTTCCTTTTATGTAACGCAGGTGTGAGACCAGACTCACCATTTCCTTCTATGTAACACAGGTGGGAGACCAGATCCTGGATGTGAACAGCGTGAACTTTCTCAGCATCTCCCACGACGACGCGGTCCGCATCCTGAAGACGTCCAAACACATGATGATGACCATCAAGGACGTCGGGCGGCTTCCGTACGCCCGCACGACCTACGACCGCACCCAGTGGCTCATGGGAGACCAGCTGTCACAGCATCAGGTCGCTGTCTTCAAGGACAAGTAGGTCAAACTCTTCCCAAGGTCAAGTTCAGATGTTTTATGACTTGCTCAATGAGCAGAATCTGGTTGGAGGGTCTATACAGTTAGCTTATTAATAAGCAACATCTATCTGCCCACAAACCGTGTTTCTCTGTTTCCCGCACGCTGCCATCAGGAAAAAGTCAGAGGCCGAGGAACCGGCAAATTCTGAGTACGATGCTGACAGGTGGGTCAGAGGTCATGGGTCGAAGGTCACAGACCAAATCTCTTGTTGCAAATGAGTAAAATATTCATCAGTTACCATCCTATCTTTCACTGTTACCTTGAAGAGTCAGCAGGAGTAAACTGTTAAGATTTGCTGTCCTATAAAACAGTGCTGTCTGATTGGATAGCAGAACAGCTGACTTTCCCAAGGTCAGGAGCCTGGTGTCAAGGTCATACCTAACCCAAACATGGTGAAGCATGCTTGTTGAGTGTTGAACATCTGACTTGGAGGTTTATTTAGCAATTCTGCATCATGATTTCTTGTCAGCTATGAGAGCATTTTTTCTCACATTCAGTGCATTTCCAGAACATTGCAGATTACTGTTTTCTAACTTAGTCTGATGTTTTGCAGTAAGAGAAGTTTGACCTTTCACCTTTCCCCTCTGTCCCCTCAGCAGCTCCGCAGCCAACAGCACCCTGCCCAGACGGAGGAAGGACACAGAGGTAGGTCACAGGGCAAAGGTCACAGGGCAAAGGTCTTAGGGCAAAGGGCTTAGGGAAAAAGTCAAAGGACGAGTGCAGAAGAACCAGCCGTGATTTCAGCACCAAGGAGAAACATTAAAGTCTCCATCACAGAAACTGCTGAGTAATGTTACATAAAACTGAGAAAAAAGACTTTTGGCCATTTTCCTTAGCAGCTGGATATTACTGTGCATAAACATTTTTCAGTGTTTCCAAAGACTTAGCATGGCCAGGGTAGCACAGTTCACACGGGGAGGAGAGGGGACACACTTTGTGCACCGATCAGCTACTAAGTAGTCATCACCAGTAGTTACCTGTATCACCACTAACACCACTAACTCACCAAGGCCTTTATAACTGCTCTCACCAGCACCAGGGTGTATGCATCACACAAAATACACAGGAAAAACTGAATTTGAAGCCAGACTTTCTAATATCGGGAAGAAATGATCAAACAGACCTGAGGCATGTTAAAGGCACTTTGCTCCACTATTGTCACTACAGAAAAGTATTGAGACAGTAAAGCATAACCTAACAACTTTACTCTGCACCAGCAGTTCTCACCAACTCCTGTCACAGATATTAACCTTCTCCCTGCTGCCTAACCTGGTAGCCAGTACAAAACAGCTGCCTTAGCAGGCTGAAGATTAGTTTGAAGCTCAGACTGCCTGCTGTAACCGTTACTAACGATAACTCACAGCTTTTAACACTAATTAATGTTTTCTAACACACACGGCAGAGCAAAAATCGTATTTGGGAGCAGCTTAGGACATCAGTAATCGGCCTGTTCTCTAAACCCAAGCGAGCGTCCGTTGCCGGGGGCGATGGCCCCGTTGCCAGGGGCGATGACCCGTCTGTGCGTAATAAGGACACAGATGTCGAACAGGTATAGTCGCTTCTTGCACGCAGGTCAAAGGTCAGAAACCAGCTTCTTGCACGCAGATGCTGGTTCTGCTAGTCAAGTGACCGTCATACCCTGGAAGCCCAAGGTTTCCCTGTCCATCAGTCACAGCTTTCGCTTGCCTTCTATCATATCCAGAACCATGCTTATCTTAAGTTCTATGTCTGAATGGGTTAGGGTAAAAGGATCAGGCACGGTTCTGGATAGTCTCTATTGTATCCAGAACTGTTCGTATCTAGCTCTATGCCTGAATGGGTTAGGGTTAGGATCAGGCTCAGTTCTGGATAATTTCTATGTGTTCAAGAACATGAACTCCAGGTCCAGGTATACGTGTGGACTATCCAGAACTGTGCCTGTTTTGGACAAGCATGGTTCTGGATACAACAATTGCTTTGTTCTGCAGTAACATTGTTTACTGCAGCTCACATACGAAATGTTGGATCCAGGGCAGAAGCTTTAAAATTTGTTTTGTAAAATAAATACTTTACAAGACAGGTGTAGCCTTGTGCTTCTGGGTTATGTAAGACTTTCCTCTGGACCAAGCTGGGGGTGCATGGCAACTCAGTTGACACTGGTGTGGGTGATGGTGGGGTGTGTGTGTGGGTGTGTGTGTGTGTGGGGGGGGTGCTTCTGTTTAACACACTCCCAGGTGCTTCTGGTGTCACCTTTCTGGTGTCTTCTCACAAAGATGAGTGTTAGGGTCAGGTGCAGTTACCATTATCAACTGCACGGGGCTGCTGTTTTCTCTGATTGCACTTTTATTCTGGGTTTAACAATTGTTCAATGTTCACAATTCCTTTTTCATTTCCGAGATTAATACTGATAAAACATCAGTGCCTTCGATTGTATTAGCATATTATTGACATGAATGATATGAACAAAGATCTACTCATTTTGAAGTGATCATCTTGTTACATAGAAATGTAATAATCATGCATGATAACTGGTCAACATTTTAATGTATGCAAAGAAGGCCAAATGCATAGGAGACCATCTGATTTCACTGCTATGAATACAAAAAGAATAAAATATAACCAATACGTACTTTAAAGCAAAGAACAGTTACAAAATGTAGTCACTGTAACAACCATCAGTTTTTGTTTTTAGCATGATCTAACAGCATGGATGGTACATTGTACTTGCTCATGCTGAAAACTTGCAAATTCCTGGTATATAGTCAATGATAACTTGTGTCTGCATGGTCTCACCTCAGAGTTTGGTCTAATGAAAACTTGGTCTCACCTCAGAGTTTAGTCTGATTCAAAGTTCTTACCTGAACCGTTGGTCTCCCCTCAGAGTTCTTACCTGAAATGTTGGTCTCCCCTCAGAGTTCTTACCTGAACCGTTGGTCTCCCCTCAGAGTTCTTACCTGAACCGTTGGTCTCCCCTCAGAGTTCTTACCTGAAATGTTGGTCTCCCCTCAGAGTTCTTACCTGAACCGTTGGTCTCCCCTCAGAGTTCTTACCTGAACCGTTGGTCTCCCCTCAGAGTTCTTACCTGAACCGTTGGTCTCCCCTCAGAGTTCTTACCTGAACCGTTGGTCTCCCCTCAGAGTTCTTACCTGAACCGTTGGTCTCCCCTCAGAGTTCTTACCTGAACCGTTGGTCTCCCCTCAGAGTTCTTACCTAAACTGTTGGTCTCCCCCCAGAGTTCTGTGTTCTCCAGGGGCATGGCGCCGGGGTCGCAGGTCATGCTGGCGAGCTCGTCCACGAGCGTGAGCCACGCGCGGCGGATGATCGAGGAACAGGCGCGCTCGCTGCTCTCCGACAACGAGAGGGGCACCATGGGATACTACCTGAACGAGTACGAGCGGGGAAACATCGACGTGGACGCCCTGGTGATGGCACTGTTCGAGCTGCTCAACACACACTCCAAGGTAGGGGTCAGGGTTCACAGTTCTCCCTACTGTCTGAAGTCCGAGCCGTGGTCACCCCGCGGGACATCGACAGATTCGACACACTGGTGACCCACGTATAACCCACGTATAACCCATGTATAACCCATGTATAACAGATGTATGACCCATGTTGTTACAGTTCTCGCTGCTGTCGGAGGTTCGAGCCGTGGTCGCCCCGCGGGACATCGACAGATTCGATACGCTGGTCCTGAAGCAGGAGGTCGAGTCCATGAAGGGCGCGCGACCCTCAGACTCCGGCTTCTCTCCCGACCGACAGTCCGAAAACTCGCTCAGCAGTACCATCTCCAGTACCAACAGTGTCAGGACCTCCAGTTCTGCTAGGGTAAGTACCACCTACAGTACCCACAGTACCACTACAGTAAGTACCATTTCCAGTACCAACAGTGTCAGGACTTCCAGTTCTGCTAGGGTAGGTACCATCTCTAGTACCACTCTCTGGCTCTTTCCATCCTGTCGGACGGTCTATTGACAACTCCACTAAAGTACCATCCTATGTATGACCTTTGTGTGACCCTTATGTGACCTTTTTGTGACCCTTGTATGACCCTTGTGTGACCTTTTTTGTGACCCTTGTGTGATCCATGTAATGACCTTGCTTGCTCCTGATGTCTGGTCAGGTGACCTCTATACAAGGTTCACTTTACAATAAGAGTAAGATATAATACAGTAAAGCTTTCATGAGGCACCAACTTTAGTCTATGAGTGGTCATGCTTAGCATTATGATCTAACAGTGACCAACAACTGTCAGTACATACACGCTTATAATAAAGTCTATTCTAATATCCAATGTCTTAGACTGGCAGGCCCACAAAGTTTTATCCTTAAAGACTAGACTGAATCCCCTCCAAAGGTTTAGTCTCAAAATTGTCCCCTAAATACCCATGAAAATTTATTTGTACAATTGATAGAGTTCCTCTAATCATAAAAGAACAAACACCAAAAACTACTAATTCCTTATATGGTGTGTTTCTGCAGGATTCCCAGAACGAGGCAGGGTCGCGACCTATCACCCCCCCTCAGGTCCCTAATGAACTCCCACCTAATGTCAAGGTAGAACAACAACCTCTCACCTTTAACCCCGGCACAGAACATTTTTAGATAAAGCTTCTGACCTTTAAACCCACCACAGTAAAAATATTGCCTCTGACCTTTAACCCTACATCACAGATGAAATAATATCATTAGATACTGCCTCTGACCTTTAACCCCACCTCAAGCCTTGGGTCCCTGTCAATCATCATGATTATCAAACAAACAGTACCCTTGTGTGCTAGTCAGAACTTAATTACTTTGACCTTTTGTGTTAGTTGACCTGTGACTTGTTATTAATTATTATTTGAACTGTGACCCACACAGTGTGACCTACAGCATTACATGACTTTCAACCTGCAGTTGTAGTTGACCTGTGACTTGTAGAATTAAATGACCTTTGACCAGCACTTTTAGTTGACCTGTGACCTGTCTTAGTTGACCCCTGACCTGTGTTGACCCCTGACCTGCAACATGAGTTGACCTTTGCTGTCTGTGTTGCAGCTAAAGCACGACGGTGAGGGTTCTGTGGAAGTTTTGATCGACCACATCAACGACGACACACAGGGTCTGCCTGACTTCAACCTGGTACGCAAACGCTTCTCAACCCTTTTCAGTAGTTACGGTAATAACCTCTAATACTATGGTAACAATTCTCAACTGTTGTGTCTTCAGCACCTGTAGTAACAATGGTAAGGACTCAACCTTGTACGCTTCTGTCTTCCTTCTCCTCAATTAATTTGTTGTAACATTAAGGCAGAGATTAGAAAAGTTTGCATTCTGCTTGGGATAGTGTAATATTCAACACTTGAATTTTAGTATTATTGTCATAGATGATGTTGATCATTTCATAATTTAGTGAAGATCAGACTGAATTTGAACTCTACTGACAAATGACTCATTGTGATTTATGTACAAACTGTCCTGGTAAAGATTTCTCTTATTCTCCTAAACCCCATCCCCCCCTGCAGGATGACTACTTGGATGAGTCCGTTGGCCCGGAGATCTCCATGGAGATCCCGACGCCCGAGGAGTTTGAGCCGCCGCCGCCCCCCTCCCACGCCCCCCTCCCCGGCCGGACGGCAGGCAGAAGGTCCAGGCAGAGGTGCACTTTAACGGGGCAGCAGCCGGAAAGGTGGGAACATGGGGGTTTGTTAGGGGCTCGTTAGGGGTTTGTTAGGGGTTCATTAGGGGTTCGTTAGCTCTCACGCCCCCCCTCCCGGCCAGACTAGCCGGCAGAAGGTCCAGGCAGAGGTGCACTTTAACGGGGCAGCAGCCGGAAAGGTGGGGACATGGGTGCTCGTTAGGGGTTTGTTTGGGGTTCATTAGGGGCTCGTTAGGGGCTTGTTAGCTCCCACGCTCCCCCTCCCCGGCCGGACGGCAGGCAGAAGGTTCAGGCAGAGGTGCACTTTAACGGGGCGGCCGCCGGAAAGGTGGGTTTGTTTATTTCGCATAACTAGGTAAACCACGTTTTTAGGCATAACACAAACGTTGTAAAGTACAAGCTGCATGAGACTGGATTGTAAGATTTGAACCACTCACACCGGGGCTGCAGCTGGAAAGGTTGTTGTTATGTTAAACTTCACAGGAGGAAAACATGTTGTTTTCTTTCTTGTTTTTTTAGGATAACCAGTCCTGATGTTTGTGTTGACATGTTTGTTTGTTAACATAGTGCTCTGATGTTTGTTTGTTTGTTTGTTTGTTTGTTGACAGAGTGCGCTGATGTTTGTTTGTTCGTTTGTTTGTTTGTTGACAGAGTGCTCTGAAGCCCGGTAAGGACCTGGCACAGCAGTCTAGTGTCAGTGAGGACAGTGGAGTTGACTTGACGCTCAACAGTAACTCTGGCAGCAAGGAAAGGTGAGTTCAGCTTGTCGCACTCAAAATACCTCTTTTTACAGACTGTTCCATTCTGGCTTCCTGGGGAGGGATTATAATCGTATCCAGAACCTAGTTCTATGCCTGAAAGGGTTCGGGTTAGGATCAGGCACGGTTCTGGATAATCTCTGTGTTTTCAAGAGCGCACTATATTTGCCCCAGGTACGGCCCTGGGTGCGCGTGGGCCATCCAAGCACACATTTACAAGCGGCTCCCCTGGAATATAGAATGGAACAGTTTTAGAAATCAGTTTCCCTGTAGTTGCAGTTTCCTCCCCTTGTCTGCAAACACCGACCCTTCCCCTGAATTGTAGACCACAGAAATTAAAGTATCCGTCTCATCCAGATCCATCAATGTAGAAGAAAAAGAATCTTGTCCTCTTCATGACAGAAAAGCAAAAATCCCTCCCTGTGGTTTCTCCCCTCAACTGTAAACACCAACCTTTCCCCTGAACTGTAGACCACAGAAGTAAGTTTGTGTCGCATCCCTAATGTACAAGAAAAAGAAGAAAAATCATGACCAAAAAGCAAAAAACGCTGTGGTTTCTCCCCTGTGCGGCTAAAAGGACGAGACTCGGCCGTCTGGCCCAATGTTGGTCTCGGGTCTGGTCGGGCCTGACGGAAAAATTCCTCCTGTGAGTACCTGTGTGTCAGGTCTCTAACCGCAGTTCAATGGTCTCTAACCGCAGTTCCACTGTACCTGTGTGTCAGGTCTCTAACCGCAGTTTACAGGTCTCTAACCGCAGTTCCACTGTACCTGTGTGTCAGGTCTCTAACCGCAGTTTACTGGTCTCTAACCGCAGTTCCACTACCTGTGTGTCAGGTCTCTAACCGCAGTTCAATGGTCTCTAACCGCAGTTCCTCTGTACTCATGTGTCAGGTCTTTAAAAGCAGTTGCCTGGTCTCTAACAGCAGTTCACAGGTCTCTAACAGCAGTTCACTGGTCTATAACCGCACTTCCTCTGTACCTGTGTGTCAGGTCTCTGACTGCAGTTCAGTGGTCTCTAATCGCAGTTCACTGGTCTCTAACCGCAGTTCACTGGTCTCTAACAGCAGTTCAGTGGTCTCTAACCGCAGTTCACTGGTCTCTAACCGCAGTTCACTGGTCTCTAACAGCAGTTCTCTGGTCTCTAACAGCAGTTCACTGGTCTCTAACAGAAGTTCCTCTGTGAGCTCCAATATGTCAGGTCTCTAACAGATGTTCATTGGTCTCTCACAGATGTTTGTCTGTCAATTTCAGTTGACCCTGTGTTCCCTAAGGTCTCTGACGGATGTTTAAAAGATGTTTCCCTGTATTTTCACTTGTGTGTACTATAAAAGGGCCCCTGAAAATCTTCGATGAGAAGTAAGGTCTCTAATAGACGTTTGTGGGTTGAAACTGTACTGCATGCTTTAAGGTCTCTCACGGACGTTCATCCCCAAGTGCCTCAGTATCCAACATTGACACCAGGTTCTGTTACTTTGACGATAACTCACTGATAAAAGATTCCAGGAGACCTCCAATAGAACCCCACAAGACTAAATATAAAAGGCTTAAATTTTGCCTCATACCTCATTGTACGTATTTGTTATTATCATTATATATATTAACATTAAATAGAAGAGTTTACTATAATTAGTTCTTAACACAACCCTCCTTCATATTGTCAGTGGTAGCTCCTTGTATCTCCCCACACCCACATGTAACAATGTTGAGACTATCTCTACCTCGCCACACCCACATGTAACAATGTAGCATTATGTCTGTACCTCGCCACACCCACATGTAACAATGTAGCAACATGTCTGTACCTCGCCACACCCACATGTAACAATGTAGCAACATGTCTGTACCTCGCCACACCCACATGTTGTTCAGATTGAGACATGTCTGCCACATGTACCTCGCCACACCCACATGTAACAATGTTGAGACATGTCTGTACCTCGCCACACCCACATGTAACAATGTAGCGATGTGTGCTCCATGTTTCCCCATGCGATGCGTTTGGTTAACTGGATGCTTTTTTGTTTTGCATGTTCTGCTTGGTGCTTGCTCCTCCCTGTGTGAATGCAGCAAGAAGAAGAGGTAAATGTGTCGCCTCACTTCTCCGCCCCCTAAACTCCTGTGTGAGACCTCCCCTTGATAATGCATGCCTTCAGTAAACTCCGGTGTGAGACCTCCCCTTCATAATGCATGCCTTCGGTAAACTCCGGTGTTAGACCTCCCCTTGATAACGCATGCCTTCAGTAAACTCCGGTGTGAGACCTCCCATTGATAATGCATGCCTTCAATAAACTCCGGTGTGAGATCTCCCCTTGATAATGCATGCCTTCAGTAAACTCTGGTGTGAGACCTCCCCTTGATAATGCATGCCTTCAGTAAACTCCGGTGTGAGACCTCCCCTTGATAACGCATGCCTTCAGTAAACTCCGGTGTGAGACCTCCCCTTGATAATGCATGCCTTCAGTAAACTCTGGTGTGAGATCTCCCCTTGATGATGCATGCCTTCAGTAAACCCCCGTGTGAGACCTCCCCTTGGTAATGCATGCCGTCAGTAAACTCCGGTGTGAGTCCCCCTCACACATGCATGGCATGTCAACAGTAAACACACTTGTGAGATCATCATTTGTAACTCCTGTGTGAGACTTAACTGAATCAGTGTGGTTATACCATGTTAGCCACAAACTCATGTGTGATACCTCATTCCCAATGCATGATGTAACCCAATAACTCCCCTTCACCATCTCATGCATGTCATGCCAGTCTTAAGCTCCAGACATAATCTTTATCATCCATGCCAAGTCATTAACACATATGTGAGACCTCCTTTTACTAAATGTGTTGTGTCATGTCTAAACTCCTGTGTGAGACATATTAGTTCTAATATGCATGAGTGTGTCAGCAACAAATTTATGTTCCTTGTAAGTACCAATGTATTGGATTTTAACTCTGGCGAGTGACTTGTCACTAGTTCATGTCACTTCAGCCATTGTATGAGACCTACTTTTAAACTGTGTGAGACCTCCCTATGACTGATTTGCAAGTGAGATTGGCATTAAGCAACTGTCTATGCAATATTTAACTAATGCATGCAGCAAGCCGCAAGCCAACGCACTTCCATACAATAGTTATTTCAGCTCGTGTATTTTAGCTCTGATGTAAGAGATTAAAAGTTAACAGCTGCTGTTGGAGACTGTCATTCAAACTTGTGTGTGATTTGACTCCCGCATGAGACCAACAACATCAACTATTATCAGAACTGACAACCAAAAAATAACTTAGTGTGGCCTCATCCTGCTAATAACCCTCTTCCCCTGCGTGCCTACCTTTGTCCCCATCAGCGAAGTTTAAGGTCTCTCACAGACGTTCCCGGGTCTCTCACAGACGTTCCCACTAACCCTGTCTGCCCTTGTGTCCCCAGTGTCACCATATCACCTAACCCTGTCACCATCAGCGAGGTTAGGTCTCTCACAGACGTTCCTAGGTCTCTCACAGACGTTCCCGGGTCTCTCACAGACGTTCCCACTAACCCCGTCTGCCCTTGTGCCCCCAGTGTCACCATATCGCCTAACCCTGTCACCATCAGCGAAGTTCACGAAAACGCGTACGAGAGCGGGGAAGACTCTAATCTCCACAATGCCTCGTTCCTGACCGCTAACGAATCTCCCGACTCCTCCTTCCACTCTGCTGCCATGGAAACCCCACCCAGACTGACCAATGGCAGGGAGGCGCCAGACGCTGTGCCCAAATTTGGCAGATCGCCGTCGCAGATGACCAACGGGCTTCAGGAGGAAGACGTGAATCAGAAAAGACCCGAGGACGACAGACACAGCGACCTTCCAGACAGAGGTCAAGGGTCACCCACCCAGTGGAATGAGAGGGACAGAGGTCAGAGGTCGTCACCCCCAGTGAAGCCCCAGGAGCCGCCACCCCCGCCGCCCCGAATGGACATGGTCAACGGGACAGGAACTGCGAGGGGAGACAGTCCCGCGGAAACGATGGTGAGAGACCACGTTTGTTTGAATGTAGAAACTGTTGATTTCTGTCTTCTTACATCCGCCAGTTTCCAGTCCAGTGAAGTTGATTGATTGATTGATTGATTGATTGATTGATTGATTGATTGATTGATTGATTGATTGATTGATTGATTGATTGATTGATTGATTGATTGATTGATTGATTGATTGATTGATTGATTGATTGATCGATTGATTGCAGGTTTCCAGCCCCAGCGTGAACCACCCCTACCTAGTCACAGTGCCAAAAGTCGCCCCCACGCTGGGCATAGCGATCGAGGGCGGGGCCAACACCCGGCAACCGCTGCCCAGGATCATCACTATACAGGTGGGTCATATCATATACACCATTATAACAGGTGTGTAATGGTATGAAATAAAGACTAAGCTTTAACTTCCTCCACTAACTACAATTTAGAATTAGGACTTACCCCAAATGTTATAATGACTTGTACCAACACAGATACATGTAAACTTTCATGCTAGGTGTGCAATGTATTGTTGGTTGATGTGTTTTTGTTTGTTTTCCGTCCCCCAGCCTGGCGGCTCAGCTGACCAATCAGGGGCCCTGCAGGTAGGTCATGTGATCCTGGAGGTTGACGGCAAGTCTCTACAAGGCCTGGAGCACAAAGACGCCGCGCGGGCGATAGCGCAGGCCTTCCGAACCCCCGCCAAAGACTATGTGCAGTTCCTTGTCATGCTGCAGGACAAGTCATAGTAGTGGTCAGACCTGGTGAACCTGCCTGCAGTACCAATTGTAACATCCAGGGGCGGTGCTTCACAGTGCTGCAGGACAAGTCATAGTAGTGGTCAGACCTGGTGAACCTGCCTGCAGTACCAACTGTAGCTGCCAGGAGCGCTGTTCTCTACAGCTGCAGGACAAGTTACAGTAATGATCAACTAGGAGACCTGGTGCTGCAGCACTTCCAGTGGTTGGTGTTGGTATTGCAGGCAGGTTCATTAGGTCTCCAGCTGCAGTTGGTACTGCATAGTAAGCAGCGCCCCTGGCAGCTGCAGTTGGTACTGCATATTAAGCAGCGCCCCTGGCAGCTGCAGTTGGTACTGCAGGAAAGTGAGCAGCCCCCTGGCAGCTGCAGTTGGTACTGCAGCAATGTGAGCAGCCCCCTGGCAGCTGCAGTTGGTACTGCAACAAAGTGAGCAGCGCCCCTGGCAGCTACCATTAGTACTGCAGCAATGTGACCAGCTCCCCTGGCAGCTGCAGTTGGTACTGCAGGCAGGGGCACCACCTGTGACTAACTCATTGCGTACTGCTCAGCATGTCCAGAGTTTGGGCTGGAAACATTTCTGTTGTAAGAATCTGCCAGTCCAAAACCACCGTATACTGGAGCTACACCGGGCTTCCGACTCAACCTCAGTCAGTTATGCCCCTGCTGGCAAATGTGTTTGAATATTATTTTCTACTGAAGCAATGTCTGGACTCTAGTGATAAGTCAGTGTCTAGCTTAATTATTGGTACAGAAACACTGCCAAAATGGTCCCTTTTCAGTTACTAACTGAAGATTGAGGTGGTGTAAAAAACAGTATCAGTGGAGCAGCTAGTTGAAAACTAGACGATGACAAATCTTGTCAAGTTCAGGCAGTCAGTTACATTTCGTAAGTAACCTTGTCCAGGGGCTGACCTTGACCTCTGACCTGCACAGCTGACCTTGGACATGCTGGGTAGTGCCCTTTAACCTTTCTCTACATGTGACTCCGATGTATGCCATGTTTCTAAATACTAAATATTAGGATATAGGCTAGGCAAGATGTGGATATATATAAATATAAATATATATATATATCAGTGTACATATTAGATATAAGTTCATGCAATAGCAAAGACGCTTGCCCCCCTCCCGCTGCACTTAGAGCTTCTAAACCACACCAAGTTGTTTCTCTGGTTCTCAGATATTTCCAAGCGAAATTTGAGAAAGGAAAACTTAAAAACATACCATGTTCTCCTACAGAAACTGTGCACTATGTACTTAAGTGAGCAAAGACTCTCACTTCAGACTCTGTTGCAGTGATCTGATATTTTCTGCATAGTTACAAGAACCAGAGAAGTGATTTAGTGTGGCCCACCACGCAATACGTAAGGCTGCAATATCTGTGGCAAGCTGCATGCTGCACCTGGTGAGATATAATATGTACAATCATGGTCTATACAACACACGGTGAAATAATATATAAAATATAAAATCAACACACAACACACGGCGAGAGAAATATGTACATGGTGAACACAGAAATACCCCACTTAAATCTCTCCTGCACAGAGTTTTAGCCATTATCAGTCAGTTTCTAGAAACTGGTGGAAATGTTTTTGTTTTTTTCATTCTATAGGATGATTGCTGAAGTTTGTATCCCTATGCCAGTCAGGACATGGCCATACTTGTATCATAGTGATAGAAAGGAATTAAGAGGTCTTTTTTTTTATAGAATCTTTCTTAAGTTGCAAGAAACCGAAAGTAAAACTTAAGAACTTTCACTTGTTCCGTCCAAGTCCAAGTCTGCAGCTAAACCAGGAGAGCTGACTTAATTTTTTGATGGAGTCGAAGTTTGCATTTTTATATTTTGACAAAATTGATTTGAATGTATTTTATAACGTGTGTTGAGTATGTTTTAAAGAATAGGTAGGCAATTATTAAATGTGTGTTTTCTACTAGACTTTATAAAACCATGTGGAAAATTTCTTCCTTTTAGTTAGTTTTTAGAATTTACAATTACTTTCAGTGAAAAATGTGTTTTTCATTACTTTTTTAATATTGATAAGAAATATTAGGCAACGGGCAATCCTTCCACATGTGGC
>NW_017804664.1:11861-13296 GCF_001625305.1 Branchiostoma belcheri | reverse complement strand
GGCCAAACGGGCAAATCTTTCCACATGTGGCAACACGCCCATATAAGGACTGTAGCTAGGAGTCGGTTAATGAGTTAATGACCACTTCTCATTCTGGCTTAGTTTGTGAATTTTCAGGACAAAAGGAAGCAACTTGATGAATGTGATTTTTGCACCTTAGTAGATAAACATATGACAATGACAGTGACATGTACAGATGACAATGCAACTTTCTTTGTTATTGTGAGAGACAGTCTTAAGTAGGAGACACTTTGAAATTCTTGTCTCGTCTTAATTTTAAACTCAGGAACTGACCTTTTCACCTCAACTGTCGTGTAACAATTTTCAAAGGCCATTCTCAATGAAACGCAGCTTTTTGGCCATTCTGTATCAGATATTGTAGCCATTTCTGTATCAGATATTGTAGCCAGTTCTGTATCGGAACCACCTGTAAATTAACCCTCTCCCTGCTGCACACCTCCCATTCCCCACTGCTGTACAGGTTACAGCAGCCCTCAGCAGGACTAGGGTTAACTGTTGGCCACATGTGGAAGAGATGCCTGCTGTACCCAGAACTGTGCGAGCATGTTTCTGGATACATAAAGCCTGCCTGTAATAACTAGTGTGTTCCCAACTGTTAAAATTATGTTTGTTTATTTGTTGCTTTATTTATTCTGCTGTAAGCGAAAACTGGCATGATTTAGTAGGAAAACATAGCAAAAGGTTTGATCATAGTTACTAAAGAAAACTGTCACAATGTTGTTTAATCTTCACCCACATCACAAGGAAATGTCAAGAGGATTGTCTGAAGTTTGAACCAAATGGTGAAAATTCAGGGGCAGAAATGAGAAAGGGCTGTTGTCTTAGCTCCTGGTGGGCCAGTGATTGTAGTAGTGCAGCAGCGCCCCCTTGCCAAAGTGGTCTGCTATGCAGCATTACCCCCTGAAACATTCATCCTGCATTACAGCCAGTATAGTGCCTAATTTCACAGTAGATTATGACTGTCCAAGGCACCTCCCTCCACTGTCAACTCTGCAGTGCCTTGAACCAATTAGTTTGCCTTTCCCCTGCATTAATGCCCTCTGTCACAGTCTTCGGTTATGGTTGACCCTTACATTAGCACCAGGCTCAAGTAAGCACAATCCTCAACCATTTAGAACATCCTGTGTCAGCAACTGACGTCCCACCGCCTCTGAGCAGGCCTGAGTGACCTAATTCAGTCTATAACCTGCCTGGCCTGAAACAGTCTGAAGTTTGTCCCCCTTTTACACAGGGTATATTTTCAGAAATTCTGTTGCAATTCCAACCTAAAAGAACATACATGAAGTTGCATTTAGGACTTCTTGTCATTATACTTCAACCACCAACACCGTACATGAACCACTATCCTCATACCAAATTTTAGGTCCTTTATTTGACCTAATATGAAGACACAGGAGCAAATAAGTTACAATAT
>NW_017804664.1:6303-11123 GCF_001625305.1 Branchiostoma belcheri | reverse complement strand
CCCCCCTACAGAACTACATGACTGAACCCCTCCTCCCGCTGCACATGATATGTCCGATATAAGCAATACGGTTTTTGCACGTGACTGTACAACGGCCATCTTGGCTGGTTAAACCTAGGTGTCCCACATGTACCTGTGAACCACTCAGTCAGATATCTATCAATCAATCAATTAATCAATCAATCAAGTGGTTTATGTGGTAGACTGTACTTTTATTTCCCATAATCACAGGCCTGCCACTATCTACATGGTATTACAGAGAGTCAAATTTGCCTCGAAACTGGGAGGTTTAACTTTCCAACATGGCCGCCGTTAAAGTCACATGAGTGCAAACAACCAATAGCGTGCCGGTGCCAAAGGCATGTGCTGTCATGGTTACCGTAGAAACGGTTGCCATAGTTACCGATATTAAGACATGTATAGATAGATCCTGCTGCAACTGTGTATAAATGTAGTCTCGGTGTAGCCAATGGCAGGAGCTGTTTTGTAGTATGTGTGCTTTGAGCTGCATAAACGCTGCATTAGTGTTACTTAGCTAGCGTCTCATTGGTGGATTTGAAAAGTGACATCAGAGACCAGAGAACCAATCAGCAGGGGTTTTGCTTTGGTCAGCAAGTAAACCATCATGGCTCGAAGCAGATTTTCTAATAATTGTGAAGGAAGCTTTGATAGATTTTTCTCTAGAATGCGTCAGTACAAAGGTAGATTTCTGTTCATGTCCAAATATTTGCTCATATGAAGTGTGTTTATGAAGTTCCTCCATTCAAAAGAAGGACACTGAGAAAAACACACCTTTTCTGTTCCCATCTAAATAGTAACATTCAGGATTTCCTGAAGTCTGGTCCACTACATTACCCCCATCTGTGCACCTCTGGTCTCTGGTGCCACCTGCTATGTGACTAGCAAACTGCTATGTGACTAGCAAACTGCGATGTGACTAGCAGGCTGCTATGTGACTAGCAGGCTGCTATGTGACTAGCAGGCTGCTATGTGACTAGCAAACTGCTATGTGACTAGCAAACTGCTATGTGACTAGCAAACTGCTATGTGACTAGCAAGCTGCCATGTGACTAGCAGACTGCTATCTGACTAGCAAACTGCTATCTGACTAGCAGACTGCTATCTGACTAGCTTACTGCTATCTGACTAGCAAACTGCTATGTGACTAGCGAGCGGCGATGTGACTAGCAGGCTGCTATGTGACTAGCAGGCTGCGATGTGACTGGCAAGCGGCGATGTGACTAGCAAGCTGTGACTATAGCAGACTATGTGACTAGCTAACTGCTATGTGACCAGCTTACTGCAGCCGCTATGTGACTAGCAAACTGCTGACTAGCTAACTGCTATGTGAGATCCGCCACTATAGAACTGCCATGCTGACGGCCTAAAGCTTCTAGCTTACTATGCTGCAATGTTAGGATATGTGAACTAAAGGTTACAACAGTTACTGAAGGTGTGCTACAGTAACTGAAGATGTACTACAGTTACTGAAGGTGTACCACAGATACTGAAGGTGTACAACAGTTACTGAAGGTTTACTACAGTTACTGAAGATGTACTACTGTAACAGTTACTGAAGGTGTACCACAGTTACTGAAGGTGTCCTAACAGTTACTGAAGGTTTACTACAGTTACTGAAGGTGTCCTAAAGTTACTGAAGGTTTACTACAGTTACTGAAGGTGTCCTAAAGTTACTGAAGGTGTACTACTGTAACAGTTACTGAAGGTTTACTACAGTTACTGAAGGTGTCCTAAAGTTACTGAAGGTTTACTACAGTTACTGAAGGTGTCCTAAAGTTACTGAAGGTGTACTACTGTAACAGTTACTGAAGGTGTCCTAAAGTTACTGAAGGTGTACTACTGTAACAGTTACTGAAGGTGTACTACAGTTACTGAAGGTGTCCTAAAGTTACTGAAGGTGTACTACTGTAACAGTTACTGAAGGTTTACTACAGTTACTGAAGGTGTCCTAAAGTTACTGAAGGTGTACTACAGTTACTGAAGGTGTCCTAAAGTTACTGAAGGTTTACTACAGTTACTGAAGGTGTCCTAAAGTTACTGAAGGTGTACTACAGTTACTGAAGGTCTACTACAGTTACTGAAGGTTTACTACTGAACAGTTACTATACAGCTGCCTTTAGATCTTACAAAGTCAGAGTCTTGTCCGTCCGTTTTCTCCCGTACCTACTGAAGAGGAACAAAAAGTGGAAAAATTCTGTTTTCTCGATCATGATTTTTCAGCAAAGTCTTAGAGCCTGGAGTCTGAAACCCTGATAATAATTATGTACATGTTAAATAAAGGTGCCTTTTTTAGTTAGACATGATTTGCTAGGTCGGTAGACATGTTTTATTTGTTCTGAAGCAATACCGATGTTGTCCCGTTGTGTACAGTAAATGTTTCTAGCATTCTAGACTCTGTAAAGCTTTTTCTTAGCAGGTACAATGTAGGCAACACCAATTCAGTTCAGTGGTTCTCAGACGGAGTAAAGTTTAGCAGAAAGTGTAGAACAATACAGGGGCTGGAAAGAAAACTTGAATCTGAATTTCTGAAACTGTATGTACCGAGTTACAGACTGTCCCCTTACACTTTGTTTTCATGTTCTTCCATTCCAGCATGTTTTATTCTATGTCTGAGAATCACTGAATTGCCTTGGTGTGGCCCGGGCTAGCCTGGTTCTCCTGCGTTTGGTTCTGTAGGACTAGGACTATAGGGGTGAGGATTGCTTGCGTGTGAAAAAGAAACCTGATCGCCAGGCTAAAGTTTTCTTTTCAATAAAGATCTGAACTATTTTAGTACGAAACGAACGGGCTGATGTGGGTTTATTTAATCTAAAGATGTTGTCTTCCCTATATTTCTGTGTTCATATGAATGTCTTTACAGTGTGCGTGCATCTATTGGCATGCACAAGTGTGCGTGTGTATGTGTGACATTGTGCCTGTGTGTTTGTGACCCTATTAATGACGGAATGGACGTTGAGTTCATCACTATATCAATGAAATCCACGGCCGATCGTCGCTATTACTGACGAAATGGATGTTGAGTTTAGGGTTAGGGTCAAGGTTAAGGGTCAGGGTCAGGGTACTTCTGACTGTTATGTAAAGGTGGTAGCCTGTTTATTCATTAGCATGTTGTAGTGTTACTTTCTGACTTGTTGTAGTTTGTAAGTATGACTGTTATCTAAGATGGCTAGCTCTTCCTTGGAGGAAAAACCTCCAGTGTTCCTGTTAACTAGTATTGTCCAGTCGTAGTATCCAGTCTCTTATTGTACTGCTGCAAGGTCTCTGAGGCCTAGGAAAAAAAATGTTTTGTTTCCTGTTTCCCGACCGACCATAGAAAAACCTGGCGACCCTGGACTTTTTTGAGGATGAACCCTGCAAGGGACATGATTTTTTAAGCTGATCAACATTTTGTAACTTAATAAACTGACATTTGAGGGATAAAATGTTGTAGGGAAGTAAGTTTTCTGCACATCTGGCCAGTCCAGACAGACACATACAACAAGAAACTTTCACAGAAACTTGAAACTTTATTTGAATAACCATGTCTTCCTGGCATTCGTTCATACTTACAATACATACATACATACATATATAACGTTACATAAGTTGACAGGAGACAGCAGAAGCCTGGGAACTGGTTTTGTTCTGTTTATGATGGTGACAAAAATGTCTGACACTGCATAATAACTTTGTATCACCATGGCTCTCTCTTTCTCTCTTTCTCTCTCTATATATATATATAGCATGGAGGTACATTTTTGTATATACCTGCATGTATACAGTTACCACAACATTCATCATCCAATATTTACAATACACTACATGTATTACATCACTATTGGTGGTAGTCGTAAACGCTATTAAAATCATAATTAAAATTATTACATTACACATTACTAACTCACGCTATTAAAAGTATTACATTTATTGCTGAAACTGTGACCACACAAGTTGAAGGCGACAATTTGTAGAACCGGGCTTAAATAGAACCCCCAGATAGTTACTGAACCGTCCCCGAGAGTGATTTTGTGTCCCTGTTGACTGGCAATATGGAGCGTCCCCCTTTCTCAGAGTGGCGGGAGACCGACCATTCTAAACTGGGGGTGGACGGGGTGGATGGATGGATGGATTCACTCTACCGACACGAAATGAACTGTAACGTGGTCATCAGAGGTCCGGGAACAAATGAGCCTAAACAGACGACGATTGTTTTTAAAGTGTCCATAAAATGCTCTGTTCCAAATAGTTTTAAAACAACTCACCCCACACCAACGAAAAATAGAACAGGCCATAATGCTAAAACATTAACAGACTGCCGGGTTGGGGGTGTACTGTTTCTCATTTCCTTTTTCCATTCTTGACCGACAAAGATACGAAAAGACTATCTCCGAATTATGTAATAAAATATAATTTTTGTATGCATTTCAAGTCAAATATTCTGAAAATACCGCCAAATGATAACGTAAAAACATTGTCTTCTTTGATTTCACCTCAATAGTAAAATGTAATAGTCCAAATTCCGACGCACCAATCACAATCCACGTTAGACGCACCAATCACAATCCACGTTCTATCGCAAGAAAAGTTCCCGCCAGAAAACTTCACATTCCGGAGGTGACAGCCGCCGCTAGCCGTGCATCAGAATTGAGGTAAGAATTTATAATTTTCTGCCGTAGAATTTCATGGTTTACCCATGTATTACCTGGTATAGAGTACATACAGCAATCTGTTGTATGTCCTGGCTTATTTTCGCTTATTTTTAAGATATTTCTGTACAGGAACTTTGGCGTCAACTTCAGTACTCAGTGACAGGAATGTCT
>NW_017804664.1:0-6283 GCF_001625305.1 Branchiostoma belcheri | reverse complement strand
CTGAAAATACCGCCAAATGATAACGTAAAAACATTGTCTTCTTTAATTTCACCTCAATAGTAAAATGTAATAGTCCAAATTCCGACGCACCAATCACAATCCACGTTAGACGCACCAATCACAATCCACGTTCTATCGCAAGAAAAGTTCCCGCCAGAAAACTTCACATTCCGGAGGTGACAGCCGCCGCTAGCCGTGCATCAGAATTGAGGTAAGAATTTATAATTTTCTGCCGTAGAATTTCATGGTTTACCCATGTATTACCTGGTATAGAGTACATACAGCAATCTGTTGTATGTCCTGGCTTATTTTCGCTTATTTTTAAGATATTTCTGACAGGAACTTTGGCGTCAACTTCAGTACTCAGTGACAGGAATGTCTAAAACTGTCAGAAATTTAATTTTCATGAAATGGTACTTATTTTACGAAGACGTTGGTTATTGCGGCCAAAGCATCATGAAGGTGGAACTTTTCTCTGTATTTCTTCACATTTCCTGTCAGAAATCTTTGAAACGAAAGCCCGGGTCCATCAGTATATAGTTGCATACCGCTAAAATGAGTTAGATATAATTTGTCTGTCAAAATTCGAAGAAGAATTAATTTTCCACCCAATGTTTACCTCAGAATCTTCAGATAAAATGTTGTGACATCTAGTAGTATCACTTTCAGCTTAGTTTCAGCAGATTTTATCGGGAAAATTTTAAAATGTTGAGTAGCGGTCTCACGTAGGAGGTGTCCCAGTGAAACGGGCGGGGTTCCCCGTGTGTTGGCAAAGCATGGTGCGGGCACTTGCGTCCGTCAAAATTTCGAGACAACTTGATTTTCCATCCGATATTTACCTCAGAATCATTATATAAAATGTTGTGACATCTAGTAGCATCACTTTTAGGTCGGGTTTAGCAGGTTTTATAGAGGAAATATTGAGAAAAAGGCGGGAAAATAGGCGGGGTGTCCCGTGTGCTGGCACTACCCGGTGGGAGAAGTAGGCACATGTATATCGTTGGTCAAAATTCAAGACAAATTAATTTCTCCCCTCATGTTTACCTCAGAATCACCAGACAAAATGTTGTGACATCTGACATCTAATAGTGGTGCTTTTAGATATTTTTCCTCAGAATTCATCGAGAAAATGTTGGAAAATGACGGCGGCTGACCGTCTGACTGAGCTGTCAATCATCGCTCGTGTCAGCACGTGGCAAGTGTACATGTTGTGTCAGAAGTTTCATTTAATTGTTATGTTCTCAGCAATTTTACCCCACAATTAGGAGATGAAATGTTGTTACATCTAGTAGTACCACTTTCATGTTTATTTTTGTAGTTTTATCGGGAAAATGTTGAAATATTGAGTAGCGGTCGGTCTCACGTGTGGGGCCCGGTGAAACGGGTGCAGGGTCCCGTGTACGTGTGTAGCCAGACCCGGTACGGGCCGAGGGTTGGGGACCAGTTACGATAGTTACAATCTTAATAGAGTTGAGCTTGACCTATTTTCTGAAATTCTTTTATAAATCCTCAAGGAATTTGATTTTGTTTAAATTTTGGGACGATGACGACTGACCGTCTGACTGAGCTGTCAATCATCGCCCTTACCTCAGACTTTAGTACGTACGGGTGGCAAGTATGCACCAAAATTGTCTCAGAAGTGTTGTGCTCTCACAGATTTTCCTCACGATTGTCGAGAAAGCGTAGCTGAATTTAATAGCGCCAATGTGTTTTTTCTGGGCTGATTTTTCGGAATCTAACAGAAAAATTAGCATGGTGCTGACAGACTCCGTACCGTAGCGTTCAACCTTATGTTTTCGGTGAAATTTGGCGAGGTCCCCGCCTGGATGGAGCCGGACTCACGGTCCTTTCCCGAGGAAATTTTCTAACGTTGCAAATTCAGCGGTTTTACTTTTGTTTCACTTTAACATGTTCTAATTTATGTTGTTTTTTTAAAACTTGCTTATACGTATTATTTATGTTTGTATGGATTTGGTTCTTATCCGTGACCCCTCCCCTCAACTTCGACCTTGTTGAAAAGCGGCCTTGCGCCGAACAAGCATTTCGAAGAAAAATAAAGGCTTTGACTTGACTTGACTTGACTTGATACCTAACCAAATACATGATAAATACGTGCAGTGAGCAGCGCCACCTGGTTCACCAGCTTGGTACTGCAGATCGAATTGACTGAAGCAAACCTGGAATGATTCAGATTCTGGAATAGATGGAAAATACTAGCTGCAAACTGTCCTGATGTATACTAAAGTTTCTCTCCCCATTTTTTTACAGATCACCCTTTGCCTGATGCCGCTGTTTCCAGGTTGCTTTGAAGGACACAGGCATGAAGAAAAGAAGGCTTGTCAAACAGGTTAGTATAATACTTTGGTTTATTGCAATGCCATAAATTCACATTTAAAAAGTACTAATGTTTTTCCTCCTTTTTTTTTACAGATCATCCTTTTGGCCGATGTCACGGTTTCCAGTTTACTTTGAAGCAAGCAAGCTCAAGAAAAGAAGACAGCTTGTTAAACAAGTTAGTGTGTTTTCTTGCAATATTGTAAATTCCCATTTGAAGTACGCACCAGGCATATTTGGGCTGTTGAGAGACAATTCTGACCTAAAGCTGAAAAAACTTATGCCCTCTCGAACAAAATATGCCCTCTTGAACAAAATATGAACAGAATAAATTCAAATTCATGCTGTTTCTCAATGACTTCTATTGATGTCTTTGCTGTATAATCATGCAGCTTAGAACGTTTCACTATTTGGCAACCAGTCTTTTGTAACAATACAAAATTTTTACTTGTTCAATTGTTTCATGCTTGAGTGATTACCAGAAACATTTTTGAGTGTTAAAAATGTGTGTACTTTAATGGGGAATTTACAGTTACTAAGTTAAACGTAGGGAACATTTTGGACATATTAAGTGCCTTGTGTTGATCTTTGATAACATTTACTAAAAGTACAGGGGTTCTAGCATAGCATTGCAATATGTAGATCTGTAAGACACACACACTTGATCCAAGATTGCTGTAGTCAGAGAGATAGCAGTATAATAGATCTGCAGATGAATATTTATTGTTGCTTTGGAAGTCAGGCATCGAAAGCTGTATTAGATTTAAATTGCAGTCGACTTGCCTAGTCCATTTTGTAAGTGATAAAATGGACATGCAATGATGTAACTATGCACCAGTCTTGCAATGTATGTACGAGAAGTTTCTTTTATTCGTCCGTTAGTGAAAGTTAAAGTAGCTAGGTAAAGTCCAGGAGACGACACCAGAAGGCACCACAGCAGATACACACATTAGATAGTGTTTTTGAACAAAGATTATAAGTAGATACTGAAAAATTCCTGAATAAAGTTTGCGGGACTTCAACTTTACGTAGGGAAAAGGGGAGTCCCCTTTAGGCTTCCTACAAGTCACGTTAACTGGAGTAGAGCAGTGACATAGTTGTCAAAATGTAATTACTTTAACTTTCAAGTACTAAATTGAAAGTTTAAGTAATTTTTTTTTTATAAAAAATATACTAGAGCTTTTAGATCCTTTTTATATATCAATGGGTCATTTTCAGAAAAATAATCTGGTTCTCATGGTAGTTTATGGTACTTTTAGTTTCCAACATTTGCATAATCACAAGGCACACCAAAGTTTTAGCTCATGTCAGGCCAAAGGACTTCACTGAGTCAGACATTATAAGTTCTGTTGAAAAGAGAAGTTCTTTAGCCTGGCCTTATGATCAGCAAGAGGACTCCTGTTGTTTATGTACCTAGATACCCAGGTGAGCAGCTTTGTTATTTGTTATGCTAACCTGCATTCGCCATCACCAACCTTGCTGTATCCTTGGGGGGTTAGGGTTCAAGTCAGCGGCAAGGGAATGTCCATTATGGCTTAGGGGCTGGACATTCACTACCTCCCTCACTGCCAGGCCTTAAAACCTGGTAGCTGCTTGGCTTGGACCAAAGTGGCTAAAAGTGCCCGCGGCAACTTTGATGTCACCTAGCGTCTGACCGGCTAGCCGTAGAGCGGCCAAACTTGGTGACTTTTCCTAAAATATTGTTGGCAACAATTCTTTATCATTGTAATAAAATAATAATTTTTTGTGTTGCCATGGCAACGGGTTTCTGACAGGCATTTTTTGCTAAATTTAGTACTTTTTGTTTCAACAATAGAATTTTATGGGTTTTATGTCAAGTTACTCATGGTTTCTAATATTAATAACATCCCATATAATTTTATGTAAATTTTATCATTAAATATGCATAATTTATGCTAATTTGATGGTCATTGGCCAAAATCCAAGATGGCGGACCATATCATTAGAACAGGTATATATAGGTTATTTTCATTAAAATTTCATCAATACTTCCATTTCTTTTTCCAAAAAAGATTTAAATGAAGGTCTTTAGTATGTTTACAATGTATTTCAGGCTTTATCATGAAAAAGAACTATTTTTGAAAATTCAAGATTCATGATCCAAGATGGCGGATATCTTAAATATGCATGACGTCATTTTATGACGTCACCGGTGTTGCTATGGGCAACATAAGACTTAGTACACCATACTATTCTGTCATAAACACTTTTGGTACAGTTATGTTGAATACCATTTAGTTTTCAGGGAAAAACCTATTTAGACGGTTTTGGCCAATAAAATCACATTAATGACGTCATAATGACGTCATATTACATCATAACGACATAAAAATTGTAGATATGATAAATTTTCACTAGAACACCATTCTCACCCCCATGAAACTCCTTCCTCTTCGCCCCCGCCGTTCTTCTTCGCCCGTCAGTGGTTCTTACGTTTATAAGTACTGGCGGGAAATTTCACTCACGGCTGTACTTATAAACGCCAGTACTTATAAACGTAAAAACCACTGACGGGCCGTGAGGCAGGGGGGGAGGGGGGACAGGGGGGGATAATCTGGTATACCACAAACCCCCATACACACCCTTAGTGTAACATAGACACATAACATATACATATACATTGTCCCAACACACAACACACTATCATGAAGACTGAACAGTAATATAGGCAATACTTAACCTATACCCAACCAACTGCACTTTAACCTTTCACATGCTAACCCCAATACAATATCAACAATGCGTTTTCGTATGCAAATTCACTAAACAACATGGCCGCCCCCAACAGGAGAGAGGCCCCTGCTTGCAGGTGGTCCTTCACCTTGCACAACTACGGCGATGACGACGTGGCGCGCCTGCGGAACATCGACCCCGCGGCAATCAAGTTCATGGTTGTCGGTGCGGAGGTGTCCCCGACCACCGGGACACCCCACCTACAGGGCTACGTGAACTTTGCCAGGAAGATTCGTACCCCGCAGGTGAAAGGGCACCTGGGCGACAGATGCCACGTCGAGAAGGCCGTCGGCAACGACCACGACAACGACCGCTACTGCTCCAAAGATGGCGACGTCGTCGTCCGGATGGGACATCCCGTCAGACAGGGCCAGAGAAACGACCTGACGGACGCCACCCATTTCCTGCAGGAAAATGACGGCGACCTGTCTGCACTGGCCCAAGAGATGCCGGAGACCTTTGTGCGACATCACCGAGGTCTGGAGGCGTATGTCTCCTACGCCCGTCTGCAGCCGGTCCGCGACTTCCTGACCCGCTGTTTTGTCTTTGTTGGGCCGCCGGGATGTGGCAAGAGTAGGTTGGTGCGGGAGTACCTGCCAGACGACACGACCACCTACTACAAACCGGAGGGGGCCTGGTTCGATGGCTACATGGGGCAGAGTGACGTCGTCCTCAACGACTTCCACGGCGACATCCCCCGGCCGACCTTTTTGAATATGGTTGACCGCTATCCACTGCGAGTGCCGATCAAGGGCGGCTTTGTCAACTTTGCCGCAAGAAGGGTTTGGATCACGACTAACATCGTCCCAAACCACTGGTACGCCAACGACCACGACCCCGCGGAGATCTTTCGCAGGATCACACTCTTCCAGTTGTGGGACGACGCGGCACAGTGCTTCAAGGAGTTAGGGTTAGGGTTAGGGTTAGGGTTAGGGTAAATAGGGTTAGGGTAAATAGGGTTAGGGTAAATAGGGTTAGGGTTAGGGTTAGGGTTAGGGTTAGGGTTAGGGTTAGGGTTAGGGTTAGGGTTAGGGTTAGGGTTAGGGTTAGGGTTAGGGTTAGGGTTAGGGTTAGGGTTAGGGTTAGGGTTAGGGTTAGGGTTAGGGTTAGGGTTAGGGTTAGGGTTAGGGTTAGGGTTAGGGTTAGGGTTAGGGTTAGGGTTAGGGTTAGGGTTAGGGTTAGGGTTAGGGTTAGG
>NW_017804663.1:1412-7209 GCF_001625305.1 Branchiostoma belcheri | reverse complement strand
CATTCTTTCCTAGAACTATCGCAGAGTGGAACTCACTGTCACCAAGTACAGTAGGGGCACTGTCAATAGATAGCTTTAAACAATGTCTAGAGCTAGAAGTTCAAGGGTTAGGAGTAACAAGTCGATCGGTGTAATATAGCCAGCTGCCGCTGTGCCGCGTGCCTGCGAAGCTGGTGTGTTACGCCGAAAGGCGGTTATACTGGCTATACAGATACAGACATGGACTCACATTGATCATAGCATTGGAGGTTATCCTGAAGAGGGTTGCTCTCTCGTTGACTGCTTTAACTTTACTCTGGACGTCCGTGCTGTTTTCTTTATCCAGCATCTCCAGCTCGCTCAGCGACCGCTGCAATGCTGCGCCGTGTTTCGCTGCAGAGAAAACAAACGTACAGAAATTACATGTTGCATCTGCAGTGGGTGTCCAGAGGACAATCAAGTCAGCATGGTCTCATCAGTGTTGACAAAATACAAGTTGTCATAAATTCAAAAATTTAAATAGCTAAGTCTTAATATAATAAGGTTGTTCCTCCAAAGATACTTCAAAATTTCTTGAAAGGCATCCAATGCAATTTCAGGGTGGCAAAGTCAATTTTCTGTTTATTCTTTTTTACATAGTTAAGTTGAATCAACCCTATCCCATAGCATACTGATATCTGTGAGGCAAAAATGTGATGTTCCTGAAAACTGTCGCTTTGCAGTGTTCAAAATATTTTTTTGAGCCAGGTAGCACAGCCTGCAGTGTGCTACCTTGTCTCAAAACTAGGTAGTGCATCAGAATTTTAAGTTGCCCCCCTGATTTTGTGGATTTAGAAGATCTTACAAACAACCTGCATCATGCAAAAGCAGTAGCAATCCGAGAAAATTTTGAAATAATGCAACAGCCTCAAGTGTTGCATTGATTTTTTTGTATATACCCCAACTGGGTACCTCTTCACAGCTTTAAACTAGTACACCTGGCGACGAATGCATCCCCCCCCCCGCATTTGACAAATTCTATGCACTTTACTTATTAACAATAGTATCTTTCTTAATACTATGGAGTTGCACTGAATGCCTGTAACTGTAACTGTAATGGTTTCCTACCTATCAAGTCGTTGCAGGTGTTGAGGTCCTCCAGCTTGGCAGACAGGATACGCAGCGTGTTCTGGATCTCGTTTTTGTCGGGAGAGGTGTGCGACTGTCCGTCCTCATCATCGTCTGGGAGGAACACAGAAGAAATAGGTCAGACTTCACACATCAGTCAGGACAGTATTTGTAGTGGCAGGAATTATTTTGCACGGCCGCAACAATTTAATTTCTTGGTTAACAGATTCGCCCACTTGATTTTTTCTGATTTACAAAAACAAAATTCAGAATCAACTGCAAAATGCTCATATTTTGCCCTGAACAGTTGAAAACAGTACTACCTAGTTGTTACATTCCATCTTTCAATGCAGTAGTATCATAAAAGTTCAAAATTCATTGTTTAAATTTTGAACCAGCCTGGTGTGTTGACTTCATGGCTCAATCGTACAATTTTGAGCCATAATAGGATGCCTAGGCCTGTTTTTATTTTTCTTTTCACCCGCCCTCTTCATTATTTTTCTAGAAAAATCTGTTCAACAAAAAATTAAATTGGTGTGGCCTAAGGACAGATAAAATTTAGCTCCAAGTTTTAGACATTTTCAAACATATCAGTACCCGTGTTCTAGCCAGCGTCTGTCTTTCCATCATTTGACAGAATTTTGCTGCTTATGATGGACAAACATTTTGCCCAATCCGTCATTTTTACTTGACGGACAAAAATCTGCATGTAAAGATATGGAAAGGATGTTATTAAACTTAGCTTAGTCCACCAGCCAAGTTTACCTATCATCAAAATGCAGGAAAGAGCGATTCAGAGGGCCAAGATTTAAAACTTTTCCTACTGGAGCATGCCCCACGCCATGTTATGATAGTTGTACCTCCAGCACTCAACATGATGTTCTGTCAAACAAAATTGTGATGACGGAAAAAAAATTTAGGATAGCTAGAACACTGATACATGTAATGTACCTTAAGTTTGTCCGGAACCCGTTATCGAACGTTATCGCGGCCCGGGTATGATATAAAACAGGTTATCTCACTATCTGCACACCAGCAGATGGGTCACTGTACTGGTACAATCAAAAGCATTTGGCACACTAGACAATGTTTTTACAATTTCTACACCCTTGATCTGACTTAAACTATGATTGTTTTCCAGCGGTGTTCAGCAAAATGAGAATAAAAATACTACAATCATAATATATGTACAATCATTGTGTATGTCATGGATGTCATAGTCTCTTCTGTTCCTTGCTGTGAAAGAGGAAAACTAGTGAGTAAAAACAGTATCATCAGCCATTTGACAAGCTTATCACAATACACAATTTTTCATACCTGTACTGAGTCAGGTATAAACTATCTGCACCAAAAAAATATAAATTATAACTATCTGCACATGTCCACTGAAGAAATCATGACAGCTATGGGACTGGTGAGGTGAGGAGTATTTCATACATGTATGGTAACAATCAGTAAAAAAAATCAGCACATTGGATGTGCAAATATATATTGATACTAAGTACATCAGAGAATCTGCGAGAGTTACAGACACGTGACCTTATTTCCATGAGACTTCTCGAGACTTCAAGGCTATGTCATGACGTCAGCAATTGGTCAAATGTGCCAGGCAATTCATGTGAGTACTCTTCAATGCCTCGTCTATTCTAGTTGTACCTCCTAACAAAGCTGATTGTTTGATTCTATAAAAACTTGATTATTGCGATGGTACATGTAGTGTGGTAAGCAGGGCTTCATTAGGAGAATGGTACACCAGTGCACCCAGCCTAAAAACTTTGGGAGTGCAAACAAAATATTGGGTACACAACATATTAAGATTAAGATATATTACGTATGTACAAAATGTATGTCTGCAAAAAATTATACAAGGCATCTTGGCTTAAGCTGGAAAAAAATATATGTTATTTGGAAGACTACAAATTAGTACAATGTAGAAATGCAATTAATCATATCAGACTGAACATTGTATATATAGGACCTGGGTATGGAGATGATAGGGCACGATGGCGACACACCACCCCCTCCTTCTGTAATGGACAGTCCCTTAAATCCTTTTTAGGTGTGGGCAGTTCCTCTATATTGGCCAGACAGTATTCTTCTTCATCTGGGTAATGTCCAGTGGTGGTCAGTGATGATGATATCATACAGACACAGAAGGCAAGAAAAGATAGCAGAAGTTTGAACACATAGACATACTTTAATGTAACAGGGTTCCAAATACTTTTTCACCTAGGTTGCCCACGTGCACCGTAAACCAATCAATATTTCAGGTTGCCGTCAACACTGACTGTTTATTTTAGAAGGCAAACTGTAAGCCAGACCACGGCACCTGTAGAGGTATCACACACATACTGGCCGAGACAGGACACAGTTTATTATACTTATAGAAGCCTCAACTTGCAACTTGTTGTCTTGTTGTTAATTCACAGAAACCATAATTTGCATGGCAAGAGTGGGTATTTTGAACCCTGTATACGAACAAGTCAAGGCTCTAGAACTCCAGTCTTAGAGAAGACATACTCCAGGGATCCCTGTCTTGTCGGATAAGGTCAAAGTAGCATGTCGGCAGAACGTACTGTGCCTGCGCAGAACCCTGTATTTTCACAATTTTCGGTGGATTTTTGGTCAACGTTGCATCAGAATTTTGCCTGTTGCAAAGGATATCTTTTCCTACATAACATTTGGAAACTACAGACGAGATGTTAACCTTACATGTATATGCGCTAGTACGACCTTATATGAGACGTTCTATCGAAGTGCTATGTACAATACATTACGGGTTTCGCGGCGGTGCAGTACGTTCTGCCGACGTGCTGGTCAAAGTGCATTCAGGGTTATGTCATAACCTTAAAGTCAAAGGTCAAGACAATAACAATTCAATCCCAGTTCAACTATACAATACAAGTCACCATTATTCTCTGAAACAGTGTATGCTGGCTCACAGTTTGATGCTATTGCAAAACCTGCCATTGCAAAGCTGACACTGGACCTGTACTTACTTTTTTTGTGTTAAACCACATTCTAACATACAATGTACATACATCCAAGTGCTACCAAAAACATAACCTTCTTCGAATTACTTAAAACAAGCCTTAATCCTACCCCATCCTAATTCCTACAAAGTAGGATATCTTTTATCATATCCCTGACTTGGAAGTACATTTGTACCATACATCATGTACATGTAGTTACCTATAAATCCTAGGGGACCCTGCTTATAGTTGTTATCAATGTTGTCAGCTTTGAAGGTATGAACTCCCAAAACATATCAAGTCTCAAAACATATCAAGTCATATGATTCAGGAAAGATTTTAGAACCAGTGACAATGTTTTCGTCCTTAAAACATTAATCGATCAACAGATTTATAAACCAGGGGGGAAACTATATGCTTGCTTTGTAGATTTTCGCAAAGCCTTTGATTCAGTTTGGCGAAACGGGTTACTTTATAAGCTTTTATCTTTAGGGATAGGGGGGAACTTCTTTAGGTTAATAAAATCAATGTATCATAACATAGATTATTGCGTCAAAACCCCACATGGCCTGTCACCCTACTTCAAATCTTTCTGCGGAGTGCGACAGGGCTGCAACCTGAGTCCTCTCCTCTTCAACCTATTCATCAATGATTTTCCATCCTTATTAGATCCAACATCCTGCGATGCCTTGACATTAAAAGATACTCCTATAAACAGCATATTTTGGGCCGACGACCTCGTACTCGTATCGAAATCAGAATCAGGCCTAAACGAGTGTCTGAGGACGCTAGATCAATTTTGTTCCCTATGGAAATTACAAATAAATAAGAACAAAACAAAAGTAATGATATTCTCAAAAAATGGGCGGACATACGATAATAAACACTCACCTTTCAAATGCCAAGGACAAGTTTTAGAGATAACTAACTTCTACACATACCTAGGGGTGGACATCACGCCTTCCGGATCATTTAGCCGTGCTATTAAACAGTTAAGATTAAAGGCTCTACGGGCCTCTTTTAGATTGAAATCTTTTTTGTCATCAAACTCCAACCCATCCATCCCCCTAGCTATAGATCTATTCAACAGTTTGGTTAAACCTATCCTACTGTATTGCAGTGAACTTACTGGAATAAATGTGCAATGCAGAGACCTAATTTTTAAAGGAATTAATGAATGTCCCAATGAAAAGATCAGAACATCCGTAGCCACAATTCTCAACCCGATATTAGGGTCGGAAATTGATTTACTGCGAGTCAGTCGCATAGGAAAGATATCAGACCCTTCGTCCTCCTGTACTCGCCCTGTTCTTGTTAGATTTAAGAAATATAGTGATAAACTGAACGTGATATACCAGTCAGACACTTTATTAAGAAACCAGAATATAACATTAGAACAACCAAAAATCTCATATGAAATACCTGACTTAGAATATGTACTTTTAAATTTTTGCAAAATTCTCCTCCATGTTCCGAAAGGATCTGTAAACGCCGCCGTAAGGGGTGAATTAGGAGTATTTCCCTTGTTCGTTGACAGTCAAACACAGCTGATTAAATATTGGTTAAGGTTAAATAATTTACCAAATGATAGGCTTGCTAAAAAAGCATACGACATTACAGTTAGAAGAAGACCATGACTGGGACTACTCACGTTCAGGACATTTTATGTAAACATGGGTTCCAAAATGTGTGGCTTAACCCCGCAGTTAATGCCAACCGTTTTGGAATCATATTTAAAG
>NW_017804663.1:0-1392 GCF_001625305.1 Branchiostoma belcheri | reverse complement strand
ATTCTAAAATCAAAAAGCATTTTGGCATGGAAGATTATCTCACATCAATTTATAATAAATCGTTCACAACTAGCATAACAAAATTGAGAATCAGCGCACATTGTCTTCAAATCGAAAAAGGTCGACACCACAACACACCAGCCACTCATAGACTGTGTCCCACATGTAATGAGAATATTGAAGATGAATTTCACTTTGTTATGACATGTCCCACCTATAGAAAAGAAAGAGATTCACTGTTACAGACTATTACCACTAAGACAAATTTCACCCAATCTAGTACACAGTACGATACATTCTATGAATTATTGTCATGTCCTACTACCATATCTGCTTACGTAGGTCAATTTCTGTACACCTTATTTCATAAGCGAGACCAAATCATCAATTCATGAACATATTGTGACTCATATAATGTATAGATCATAAGTAGTTTGTAGTAAGACATGTAATAAGATAGTTTAGTTTTATAAGTATTGTTGTATTACTGCCACACATTGTACCATGTACGATTGTCGAGCAATAAAGTTCATTCATTCATTCATTCATATCAAGTCCCAAAATCAAACAAGAACCATGTAAAATCAAAAACTGACATACAATAAAAAAAACAGCATATAAAAGCACAAAAATAATAACTTGTAAGCCTCACCCCATGACAGTCTTATCTTAAGTTAACAAAGAAGGAACCCTGGTAAATATAAGGATGGCAAACGGGCCAAAGTACACTAGCTAAAATCATACTAAATACAAACATTATTTAGTTCTTTCCCTATTTGAAATTTGGAAAAAGATGCAATTCTTTTGGACATTGGACAATTTACAAGAGATGTTCCTCAACTAAAGACTGAAATAAACCCTACATGCATCCAAAGTTATCTACAACAAACACGTGTACTACTGCAGAAACTAGAACCTTCTCTCAAGCCTTTCTCCCTTCAAACTTGACTCTATTAGAACAAATGCACAAAGCTTTGGCTAATATCTGACATCATATATTCAATATCTCTTACCTGCAATAGTATAAATCCAAAACCCAATTTCCAGGGGTTTAAATTAAGGGTATGACAAACGATGATGTCAATATTCTTGTTGAACATGAATCATTTACCACAACTCTGGTATTAGTCACAGATACAAACTTGGCAATCTATTTATTACTGTACAACAACAATCTCAGAAGGGGGTTAAAGGAGCTGCTCTGGTGGACTTGACGGTATGAAAGGTGTTGTTAAAACCCCCGAGCAGACCCTCCCCTCCCCCTGCCGGTGAGTCTGTGTCCCATCAGCTGACATGGCAGGATGGATGTGAAGTTGGGAGGGACAAGGCTTTGTCTCCTCAGGGTCTGCCCAACCACAACATTAATCTCATTAATCCCACCTGTCAATCAAA
>NW_017804662.1:0-6888 GCF_001625305.1 Branchiostoma belcheri | reverse complement strand
TAAATATATATATATATATATATATATAGATATATATATATATATAGATATAGATATATATAGATATAGATATATATATAGATATAGATATATATATAGATATCTAGATATGTATTTTTTTCCCAAGAATTTTATTCAAGAAATATGAAACAATACAAAGAGAACATGGGTAACAATAAACTACATAAAAACCAAAGACACGTTCAGTCGTGGTTGACTAAAATAAGAACCGAGATGGCAAGAATAACTTATGTAAAATGTGGCAAAACAGCTTAAATATGCATAACACAGCAAAAATGAATAATTAATCTGAACATAAAGTTCCCCACTTACCCCGATGCTTCTCCAGCTTCCCTCTCCGAGATGCAATAAGAAACTCAGTCTTTTGGTAAAAGGACACTAATTTTTTTAAAGGACTGAAAATGTAGACTTTTATATCGCCTAGAGCGAAAGATAAAGAGTTTACCCAGTAAAATAATTAATTTCTTTAAAGAGGACGCATTTACAGATAAGTCACCAAATATAATCACAAAAGGCGTTAATTCTAAATTTAGACCAATTTCTTGGGTTAACCATTTTTCTATTTCAAACCAAAAAGGGATGACATGAACACACTCCCAGAAAACATGTATATAAGATTCTTCATCCTGATCACAAAAGGAGCAGGAATTTGACTCAATCAAATTCCAGGTTCGAAGAATTTTGTTGCACGGTAAGAACTTGTTTATCAAACGATACTGAAAATACCTCAAACTTGGATCAATGGAAGCTTTTAAGATATTTATAAAGACTGACTTCCAGGGTACCGGTGTATCAAAAAAGTCAAACCAAGATAGTCTAACTTTGTAAGCAACAGTAATTTGATTATAATACACAAGAAAATACTTATATATAGATTTGTTTATCTTCACATTCTTTAACCAATCATGGTTCTTTTGAAAAATCATACATACTAAATTCTTTGTATGTTCCCTAGCAAGTAATTTTTTTCCATTTAAAAGGAATGGCAGCAATTATTTGCTGATACTTTAGCGGGTCACAAAGGTTTGTGTACATTAGACAAAATTCATCATAAGACATCAGGTGGCCGTCAGTAGATAATAAGTCATTGATAAAGATAATATTTCTATTCAACATTGCAGTAAAGAAAATAGGTTTGTTATCAATAACAATATTGGAGTTATTCCATAGTATTTGTTGTCTAACACCTGCTGGCGTCGTGGGCTCGATATGCTGAAATTTACACCAGGCATCAAGAACTTCAGAAATAAAATCTGTAAGATTTAGGGACGTGACCGATAACAATTGAAAAAAAGGAAGTAACTTCAGACAGAGGCGGGGATGGGAAACGATTGACCACGAAGTAAACCACTGAGGATGAAAAAACAATTTTGGCACCCATGAGGCTTTCATTGTATAATTAAACATTCGCAAATTAGTCAAATTCAACCCGCCATTTTCAACCGAGTTATACAAAACTTTGCGTGCAACTCTTTCAGTGCCATCGTTCCAAATGAAGGAAAAATTTTTCTTCTCATATGTTTTAAAAAATAAATCATCTGGCGATGGTAAAACCTGAAATAGGTGAGTAAATTGGGAAACCACCAGAGTATTGACAATGGTAATTTTACCGTATAATGATAGTGATTTACCTTTCCAGGGGCGAAGTATGCTATCCAATCTTTCTAGTCGGGGTTCAACATTTACATTAACAATACAATTCATGTTAATAGGTATTTGAACGCCTAATATATCAACCCAACCATCGACCCATTGTAAAGGTAAGTGAGTGGGCAGACGAAAATTAGAGAATTTTAAATAGCCTAAACGTAGAACCTTACATTTGACAGCATTTAAACAAAGGCCCGAAATATCAGAAAAACGATCTAAATCAGACAACAGGGCGTAAAAAGATTCTAGATTGGGTTGGAACGGGAAATTAGAATCGTCCGCATATTGAGATACTTTACTGCATTTTCCTTTGACATTTAAACCCCGAATAGAACGATTGGACCTTATCTTAATAGCAAGGATCTCAACTGCCATAATAAAGAGATAAGGAGACAACGGGCAGCCTTGTCGCACACCGCGATGTAGTAAAAAAGGCTTAGAAATATAACCATTATTGATAACAGAACTTTGTGTTTGTTCATGAATGACTTTAACCCACGTTATTAATTGAGGACCAAAATTAAAGACTTTCTGCTATATAATACTAATAATAGAAACCAGCCTAAAATGAATCCAACTGACCAGCAGAGTTAGCCGACCATAGAGGGTCTAGTTTGCCTGAATTTCCGACCAACTCCCCTGGCCAGCTACATTCATTTTTGGCCGATTTCTACTATTTATTCAGTCTGCAAATGGGTCTGATAGAGACCACAATAGAACACTACGACAACACAAAAGACACAGACAACAGATATGTGACCCCATAACTCCGCTTTATGCCTCATCACAAAACATACAATACAGTACATCTTGCCAAGCTACATCTTACAACACAGTAATCAAGAGACAACAGTTTACTTGTCAAGAACATTACTAAATTTTATGTTAAGTGTGTGCTTTACATTAGGTTATACGAATGTGTATTTTCAGTGTAAATGTTATGTATAGAAAAAGTTTACAGACAATGATTGCTCATCCCCCGCTTTAAAACATGCACGTTAAATGCAAACATCCAGATCCGAGTACAAAATTTGGCATAGAAATGATGTACTGTAAGGGTTATTGATACAATTCTAATAGAGATTTGAATTGATAAGTAAACATTGTCACATTGAACTGTGTGTTCAGCAAATTGAGTCATTGTCACATTACCCATTTTTGTCACCGCGGTATAGCAGCAAGTAAGCTACTAACGATAGAAAAAAGAGTATATCGTGAATAGGAGCATATTGTAAAATATAAGAAAATAGCAAAAGAGGTTTTGCATATACGCTTAGAAGAGAGAAGGCGTCCATATGCTTTCATAATAGAAATCACCTTCTACTGAAATGCAGGAGTTGCAGACAATTCAAAGAGAAAGAGTAGGAGAAAGCCGTGTAGCCTTCGAATTTCTATGCACCAGGGTCTGGCACTACGCGAGCAGAACACCAAGACGTCCGAATAAGTCAATTCCTGCTGTCTAATCTGAGCTATTCAACATTAAGCAGCCACCAGCTAAGTTTTAGCTTTATACTTTTACCATTAAGCCTATAGAGCTATAGAGCCTATAATTATAGCGGTGTGGTGGTAATGTTCACTACATCACTACAATAACTTTAGCAATAGAGACTCAGGGAGGAAATACTATTATTGGTATGATGATAACGTTTATTTCAGCATCTCTTGATTAGAGATGATATGAAGAGTTTATACTGTTCATGTATGGTGAAAAAGTTCAAAAAGTTTAGATAGACGAAAGACTATGCTAGTGAAGTATTGATGTATTTTTTTTTTATTTATTCCAACATGCAAATATACAATACATAGTGGTGACGCACTCAAGCTACATGCTTATATTCACGTCACCACTAGACATAAAATAAAAATCACATCACAAAACACAAAAACATGGGAATCGTCCAGGTAACGAGTAAACAAAGTTAAGCTATTAAGATATTATATATGAAAATAATAGTATAAATCAATTGTTAAATCGCTTGGTTTCGGAGAGATATAACTGTGAAATAATTAATATTTGAGAGTTGAGTTTAAATGAAAGTAAAGGTGATCCATTAAGTAACAGGTAGACAAAAGCACTATTGGATAAGTTATTAATATCTAAGAATGGAATGTTTAGTTGTAAAAGTCTGTCAAGGAGGCGTGCACGATGATGGGAGTATATAGGGCAGTGAAGTAAAAAATGAGGGATGCTTTCGCTTCGGCACCCGCAGCTGCAAGAAGGACTTAAAGCTAATTTACGGATAAACAGACTATAATTTAAGCTGCAGGTTCCGAGCCGAAGGCGCGTTAATAGGGCACATGTGTACCTTGGTCCCGAACAAAAATAAGTTTTAACAACAGGGCGAACAGATTTGACCAAATATGATTTAAACAAAGAGGCGCTCAACAGGCGAATACTAGGGTCAAGACTATTCCATAACAGAATTGAATTTGGTATAAAAGATTTTTGAAAACAAGTAGTATTACAGAATAGTGCTTGGAAATTGCGTTTGTTGCGAAGGTTGTTGTATTGATGTATGTGATAAAGTTCCCTACCCAGTCTCTAACTATAGACGGAGAGCCTTTTCTTTTGTTCGTCTGATGCTTGGTATGCTGATTAAGGTCATTTAACTGAAGAAGATTTGCTATTACGAATACTGTCAAACCCTAGCCTCCTTAGCTGTACCGCCAAAAGAACCCAGGTACAAATAGAAGTGATATGACAGAAGGAAAAAATGCAATATGAAGTCTGCTTCAAACGTCCAGTTGTAGAACCTGCTAAGGAGGCTAGTCAAGATTAGAAGCAAGCTTAAGATTTCTACATTGTTTCTGTATGTCTAGCCGTCGTCCTGGTAGAAGGAGAACGCTCTAGGCTTTGGTGTCAGCAATGCTAGCCTTGCTCATATTTCCCCAACTCTGGAACGCGTAGTTGTCCAGTCCTAACAGAGAAAACAGAATCCACTAATCAAAACGGTGCCGCAATCCACAGATCCATAATAAGGCCACGCAGACTTACTGCAACAGTTAGATAGTATTCACGGAGCGCTAGCTTCTTTCAGCATTTCTAGTGCTAGAATAGAAATCATATTTCCTCTGACTAGTGGGTAGTTGTATTATATGTGGCATTGTATTATATAACGCCTTTTACATATACCGTCTAAAGCAGAAGATGGTTTGCAAGATACTAATTCAGTGTCTACTTTTCTTTCTTGGATTGAATATATAGATGCACAATAACTGATTCCATTTCTACTATACTGATTACAAGTTGGTATCAAATATTAACATGTCACTAAGTGATAGAACAAAACTACAGGGCCTTACCGACAGTGTCGTCATCACGCTTCTTCCTCCCTAAGGCCAGACCGCCCCGCTTCTTCGCCAGAACACCGGCCACGATCAGAAGCACCATGATCCCGGCAACTCCAACAGCCGCTCCCACCGCGGTACCCAGCGGCACTCCGGCTGGTCCTGTGGAACGAGGGACACCATTCTAATGCCTTATTCATGTTTTAAAGTTTGCTTCGAGGTTCAGGTTGCCATTTTCTCACCATTAAGAAACTAGAGGCTAAGGTGTGTTGTGTGACCTTTGTCTATTGATGCTTGATGTTGATGGTGAAAAAATGGCAAGCTGAAGCTCAAAGCAAAATTAACAAGAAGCCATAGGTGACAATCCTCCGTGAAGTTTTATATATTGCAACGAAAATAATCGGTCAACGCCAGACCTACTGTGCAGACATTAGGCAACGGTTAATACAATGAGGGCACGTCACAACCATAAAACATAAAAAGACCTAAATCCATTACTGCTTCCAGGGCGTGCAAAGATACTGTGCTTCACGTTCGAAGTTCATTTTAATTACACACACACACAATCATTGCATTCACATAAAGATCGGACTAGCATGGTCGTGGCACTAGAAACAAAGACAGCCCCACCGTCTTACCGTGCCTGTTACTTAGGCCAAAATCCAGCAACAGTTGCGGCCAGCACCGCGAACATATGGTACCACTTATCGACCCCTCCGCGCGTCTGCATGAAGTTCCACCCCCCCCACATGGCCATTCTTTACATGGCTTGTACCGTTCTACCTCCATCTACATACTGTATGTTTAGAAACCCAATTTTCAGGAGCCGGTTAAGTATGGCTAGCTTAATGAGCAATCCTTTAACAAATGGATGAATGGATTTTTCTTCTTCCTTACTGCTGTAAAAACGCTTTTTTATCATCTACCTGTTGCTGCTTCTTCTCCAGACTGCACCTGGAAGGGTCCTTGGGTGATGTCCGCCTGCTTGTCCCTGCTGCTCTCCCGGCGAACCCTGGTCTCCGTCCCGTCCGAGACGGCTCGCCTGCGCCGTGCTGCTGGTGGGATGCAGCCCTGCTTGCACCGAGAGGCAGGGTCGTCCTTGAAGCAGATGATCATGGTGCAGTGGAAGTACACCTGATGGAATGATGGAACATGTCATTGGTAATCAGGAACAGCACTTACAATACGTCTCAAACCTCCGCCAAACTTTCTGCAACATATGGTTGCGTTTTTGCTGACCCAGAATAGTACAACCCATCACTTTTGGTGATATGTTTTCAAATTCATGATGCTCTGTTCTGCGAAGTTTTTAAGCAGAGTTTGTCATAATATATATATTTTATATCATCCACCTTAACTGTCACCAAGCATTTAACCATCTGTGGCTTCCCCATCCACCAGTCACCACAGCAGCGATATAGTTCAAACATTGGTTGTATTCTACCAGGCTGGGGTTGAGAGCGTTGGGAAACGTGAAGGCGTCCACGCTGTAGTACAGGGCCTTGTCGTTAGAAAGGCCATTGTCCTTCTGTAGAGTTTGATCAACCTGGCAGCTATCAGAAGGAACAAATTATTCACTGTGAGCCCAAGTCTCTCAATACTTTCATTTTCAAGTAACCGATGATTGCACAAAGAACTACCCAACATACTCACCAACTAACTAACCAAACAACGTTTCACTAACAATCAAACAAACAGGGAAGACATCCAACCAAGAATCTAATCAAGTTTTCAACCAAACAATTAACGGGCCATCCATCCATCCTTCCGTCTATCCATCCATCTATTCGTCCACCGATGTATCCACACATCATCCATCCAGATATCTTTCCAACGAAACAACCAACTAGCCAGCCAACCAGGTCCCAGATGTACCTAAAACAAACTATCAACTAAGTATTCTAACATTAAAACACGCTCCTAAAGCAG
>NW_017804661.1:4775-7212 GCF_001625305.1 Branchiostoma belcheri | reverse complement strand
ATCCTGACCAAGAAGGTTTATTGCAAGTCAGATATCCTGAGCTGTTATTAGATTGTGCCCGGTCAGTTTCAACCTGTCGACTCACCCAGAAAACTACAACTTTGAGTGGGTTGATTTTGCTTTTAGCAAATTTTCAGGGAAGAAGAAGGAATTTCAGTGGCAAAGCAATCAGAATCCCATAGACTTTTGAGACAGTAGGGACAGAGGGTTCAAAAAGTGTGTGTGGGGGGGGGGAAGTGTTAGCTTATTTAAGTCACTAAATTTGCCCACTACATGCTCACAGTTGTGCTAGGTAGATAGACCTCTCTGATGTGCCTGGTAAATGCAACTACTTGTACATACCAGGATGCATTATTAACAAGTATCCAATGCATGAAATTTATATACAACTAGAGTTCCACGATCTCATACCTTCGCCAAATGATGTTAGCCTTTATGACTAAGAAAATATAGATGAATCTCCCTGATTGTGCAAATAGGATCCTATATTGCATCAATTATATCTGTTGATCATATTCTTCACCAGAAGACAGTCTTATCTTATCAATGCACATGCCATTATAGCATGTCCTCATAAATTATGCAAATGAGGTCCTTATTTGAATAAGTTATGTTTAATTATGTTCACCTTCACATAACTTTCAAATATCCCAAGTATGAAATTCCAGACATTACCACTATGTAATTGTAATATTTTCTCGTTAATTATGCAAATTAAGTCTTCATTTGCATAATCGATATCTGCCTGTATTTCTGCCGTTCTGAATTACATATGTCACAAGCTTGAATAGTCCTATCATGGAATGCAGCTAATTTATAGAATTTCCTCATTAATTATGCAAATTACATTAATATTTGCATAATTGTAATATCATTATGCCAAGCATCACTTCAACTACCTACATGCCAAAAATCACGACGATCCATCAATCGGTTCTTGAGTTATCCGCCTTTAAACATTTTTCAACTAATGCCCCTGCAGTTCCAGAGCAATCCGCTAGGGGGCCCAAACTCACATCACTTGTTTCCCAGCACAAGAGCTACCTACGACCCCAATTTCGTCACCCTAGCATGTCTAGATCACGAGATATCAAAACCGGAAGTTCAGCTGCAGTACCATAACAAGCCGCTAGGGGGCCCAAAATCTAATCAGTTCCACGTCTCATAAAGACCTACCCACCTACCAAGTATCAAGACAATCCATCTTAGCCTTCTTGAGTTATCGTGCTCACACACACACACACACACACACACACAGACACACGAACGCCAACGAAAACATAACCTTCTTGGCGAAGGTAACTAGTACTGGTTTCCAAACCTGGCTCATGCTTAGCATGAGCCAGGTTTGGAAACCAGTACTAGTTGTATATAAATTTCATGCATTGGATACTATTATAATTCAGTCATTAAAATCTTTAAAAAGTGGCTAAAATATTCCTTAGAATCTAGCCAACATGGTTAAAGTTTACCTATTCGCTATTGTAAGCACTATTCACATGACATTAATCAAAATGCCAAACAAATGGAAAAACCTGGAATTTGTTTATATTCAGTCTTTGTTTTGGTCCGTCCATATTGGGGCAAATTATTCTTGTGTTGGCGGCCATGTTTTTGACTGTGAAGTTGAAATATGATTGAAATATTGGAAAGTTGTTCCAGATTATTTCCAGTTTTGGCAACAAAATACTAGACTAAGTATATATAAATATGAGCCTAAATACTTAGACTAAGTAGATAAGCAAGAAGCCTAATATTCACAACTTGAGCCTGCTTTCAAAGCAAGGAATTATACAATCCTCTATTTCTGTCCAACAGTACCCATTCGGTAATTATTCTGCTCCAGGTACAATTGTTATGCGGGTTAAAACTAGGTCAGCTATTGTTCTTGACATGCAAATGTCACTGTCCAATTATCAACTTGATACAAATTATCCTATAAGGGAACTCTTGTGTTACATGCCAAATTACTGGTAGTATCTCGGCAGCTTGTACTGGGTCACCCAGGAAAAGTCAGAAAGATAGCCCATGTGAAAACTAATAAAAAGAACATTGTAATTGACTATTTGGCCCTTCATCCAGTCAGATTTTCTGCTATCTGGCACCTAACATTGCACTTGGCCATGGGTTTATAGATACATGTAGTAGTATGTGTATTTTGTTTGCTGCATTGACTGTTAGCACCTATGAAGTATGAAAAATAATAGCAATGGTTACAGATTTTATTATGATGCATACTTCTCAAAGTCTGAGTAAGGCCACACCTATTTAATTTCTTGGTTATCGGATTTTCTAGAAAATAACGGAGCGGGCGGGAAAAAATTGAAAATAAAAACAGGCCTAGGCTTCCTATTATGGCCCAAAATGGTACGATAGGAGCCATGCAGTCCGCACACCAGGCTGGTTCAAAATTTAAACAATCATTTTGAACTTTTAA
>NW_017804661.1:1897-4716 GCF_001625305.1 Branchiostoma belcheri | reverse complement strand
TTGAACTTTTAATGATACCATTGCATTGAAAGATGGAATGACTGTAACAAGTAGTAAGGAAAGGACTGTTTTCAACTGTTCAGGGCAAAATATGAGCATTTTGCAGTTGATTTTGAATTTTTATTTTTATTTGCAAATCAGAAAAAAATGAAGCGGTGAATCCGTTAACCAAGAAATTAAATTGGTGTGGCCAAAGTGCAAGCAAAATTTTTCTTCTTTGTCTGGTGCAGGTTAAATGTTTACTGCACCAGTTCAGGTACATGTATGCAGTGAAAAATATTTTGAGCCCTGGGGTATTCTGCTAATGATAGATGAGTTTATCCATGGAGTTTGAAAAGTTGTTATCAACGTTTATTAAATTTTTAGCCATGTCCAAACTCTATTCCTAGTGTTAGACAGGTTAGAGGTTATAACCTCCTTGCTAGAATTCATCCTACAGTGAGCTATAGGTATTGTTGGACAAAGACTAGATTTTTAACCTCCTTGTTAGGACCTACACATGTACAGGATTGTACACGTCATGTACATATATATGGCACTCATGTGGAGCAGGTTGACTGGTCAATCATATCCATTCCTGCCATGTCAGAGATATCCATGACTCATTTGTATCTTTGAAGACAATGTTCTTTCATAATCCTGGAAAATACAGTCTAGAAAAACTGCAGGAATACACACAGAACTACAATAATGAAGTGATATAATAAACTGTGTATAAACCGCCATCAACCTAGAAGCAAGTTTAATGTTAATTTTTTAAACTTCATTGGGAAATTACTTTCAGTCTGGTCTGAAGGCTTAGGCCATTAGCCCAGCCTGTTCAACCTGACACACCGACGGGGCTGTTCAACACACCAACGGGGCTGTTCAACCCCGTCGGGGTAACCTTTGAGTCCAGACTTCTCATGAATTATCACACAAACTTGCTAATTACACTGGTGTGAAGATGTGAATTCTCATTAATTCAGTGGTTTTCATGGAGTGTTCATGAGGATAATTGGATGCGGTCTGGGTGCGGGGTGGTTTTCCACCCCGACGGGGTAGAGTTTACTACCGACCGGGGTGGGCTTCTGATCCCGTCGGTGTGGCTTGTACACCGACGGGATTGCAATTCTTAAAGTGAAATATCTTGACAAATATGTATGTTTTGACCATAAAAAAATAACCTGGTACTGAGGATAACATGATCTTTCAAATGGTATGTAAAAATTTACTTTACCTGCAGAAATGGCAAAGTTGAAAATCAGGGATTTCAACATGGCCGTCTGCAAATTCGGAAAGTGACATTCCAAAATTGAAGTGACCAGTGTTATTTGTTCCTACCAGATGTGATATTTAGCCATTTGGGTTTAAAGTGAATGATATTTGTGAGGTTGTCCCAAATTAAACTGGAACTCCCAAATTAAACTGGAGGGTGTTATATGTAATAACTCGTTACAGCCATGATGTAATAACTCGTTACAGCCATGAAGTGGATACTCAATAAAAATCTTCCTTGTTTGTTTTTAGTTTAAAAAACAGTTACACTGCAAAAGAAATGCAGTTTACAGTATTTTTGTTTCACATACAAAGCCCATTATGTAGAGATGTACATACCTGGTACTGTAGGTCAACAGCTCTCTGATAGTATGACAATTCATAGCTTGATCTGGTTTCTTCAAACCCTGCAACACACAGCAGTAAGGTACATTATTAAGAAATCAGTTTTAAAACCACTGTGCAAAGATATCTGTAACACAAAATCTCTTTATGCAATTAAGCATGGTAACCAAACAATTAGTTGACTGTCCTGTCATAACATGAATACTATTAGACATAGTGGCAACTTCAAAAAAACATGTAGGCACAGAAGCCAGCAAAAATACCTTTGAGATGACATACAGTATAACAGTATAACCTCACCCTGAGAGCATTTCCCAACTCCAGACATACATGGCAGGCATGGCAGGTTGTGTCTGCTCAATGTGAACCAACCTAGGTTAAAGAAATTGAATGTCAAGTTGAATCTTCCCTATTATACTTCACACATATATATATATATACATATAATACACAAATACCACATTATAATTGTGTTCTGAGAAGATCTTGAAATTTGCATAATGGTACTACTTTGGCTGGGCAGGGTACATGTAGGTGTACAGCACCATATACAGTAGTACATGAACCAGTATAAGGTGCAGGTAGACATCAGAAATACCTGCATAGCTCCAATTTTACCTGCACTAACCTGCATATATCCAGTACATGGACCAGTGCAACACAGGTTAGGTGCATGTAAGACATCAGAAATATCTGCACAGCTCCAATTTTACCTGCACTAACCTGTATATATCCAGTACATGGACCAGTGTAGGTAAGGTGCAGGTAGACATCAGACATACCTGTACAGCTCCAATTTTACCTGCACTAACCTGCATATACCCAGTACATGGACCAGTGCAACACAGGTTAGGTGCATGTAAGACATCAGAAATATCTGCACAGCTCCAATTTTACCTGCACTAACCTGCATATACCCAGTACATGAACCAGTGCAGGTTAGGTGCAGGTACATGTAGACATCAGAAATACCCGCACAGCTCCAATTTTACCTGCACTAACCTGCATATACCCAGTACATGGACCAGTGCAGGTTAGGTGCAGGTAGACATCAGAAATACCTGCACAGCTCCAATTTTACCTGCACTAACCTGCATATGCAGGTGGGATTTCAATCCCTGATTACAAGTTATCAAAGGTGGTCAGAGAAAACATGACAACATCTTGTAGAGGGCAGGAATGTTAGCCATGTTGTTTATTAGTAAAAGAATGTTTAT
>NW_017804661.1:0-1877 GCF_001625305.1 Branchiostoma belcheri | reverse complement strand
TAAGACATCAGAAATACCTGCACAGCTCCAATTTTACCTGCACTAACCTGAATATACCCAGTACATGGACCAGTGCAGGTTAGGTGCAGGTAGACATCAGAAATACCTGCACAGCTCCAATTTTACCTGCACTAACCTGCATATACCCAGTACATGGACCAGTGCAACACAGGTTAGGTGCATGTAAGACATCAGAAATATCTGCACAGCTCCAATTTTACCTGCACTAACCTGCATATACCCAGTACATGGACCAGTGCAGGTTAGGTGCAGGTAGATATCAGAAATACCTGCACAGCTTCAATTTTACCTGCACTAACCTGTATATACCCAGTACATGGACCAGTGCAGGTTAGGTGCAGGTAGACATCATTCTGATTAATTTACATACAAATTCTACTGAAGCATTCACAGTCATTATCATTTGATTGCATTTCAGCACCAAGGAGAGAAACTCCTAAGTTTTGTAACATGAAGGATAATGACATAAAATAAAACCTCCAGTGTGGATGGCTCCCTATAGGTAATATTGAGGGGCAGTGTCCATGAATTCATCCAAATTCAGTAATATCTAAATCTTAACTCTCAAGTAATACCAAACTACCTGCAACGGGGGGAGGGGGGGCTATAGATTACTAGACTAAGTATACTTAAAACATTGAAACATAGTCACTGTGAATAATTTGCAACTTGAAGATGAATATAATTAAAGATACTCCAGTCCCCACAGTATTTGCTACTTTTGAGCATAATGAAATGATTCTTTCTCATTTTTAACTAGTATCATAATTTGATTATCATGCTACATTGTATTGTATCAATAAATGAAGAGAATTTCTCACTTGGAACACTAATATTGGCTTAGCAAGCACACACTGTATGTCTTTGATTGGTTAGTAAACGTTGAGATCACATGACTGGTAAATATTAACTAAAAGTAATTTTAGCAGCCAACTCTTCCCAGCATTCCATTCCTGCAGTACAGGCAACATGACAATATGGCTGCCGCAAAAAGTGTGGACAACTTTAACTCTACCGAAAAAGGTAAGGAATTCTCTGTTTGCTTCTAAAGCATTAATGGCTGAGTACATGTAGTACAGTTATCCGCTATGGTTCAGTGAGGATCAATTTTCACAACAAAAGGATGGCATCAATGAACCAAAAAAGAAATGTACACTATAGGGCAAAGTTCATTTGGAAAAGTTGGTGAAGATTTCAAATTAGTTGATGTAGTTTAGGTTGCACTTTTTCCCACATGACTAGCTGAAACATTGTCAGACCACCACAACAAACTATTTGTGATGAATTGTATTGCTACAAGATTGCAATGTAGGGGAAAACAATCTGTAGTTTGGAAGTCAAAGTCCAGGATAATACACAGACTTACTGGATCCAATATTATTAGACTGCTAAGTAAATGGCTCTCTAAAATTCACTGCCACAGCCAATTTTTACTTAGTATTGACTAAAAAACACAATGAAATCAAACAATCATGTTAACATCATAATTCTGTCATGTCTCATATGCTCACCACCCTGAAAAAAAAAAGCAACATTACTTTTTGATAGTATTTAGAAGCCATATGTTTCTTGAACGTTTTTGCCTGGAGGCTAATTTTATTTTGCGGGTAATACTATCATGAAGCAAAAACAAAATGATAGGGTAGACAATGAGTAACAATATCACATGTGACTAGTCTAATTTTGACACTAAATTCTATCTCATTGGGTATGACTTCTTTTTCTGCGGCAGTGGAACACGAATGATTCCTTTTTTTTTAAACATGGATTTTGAGATGTTGAGAGTACAGAGTTAGATGTAGTTTTATTTTATCTTTCTGACAGTAGAGTATATTAATAATTATCAAACACATTAA
>NW_017804660.1:5472-7222 GCF_001625305.1 Branchiostoma belcheri | reverse complement strand
TAATTTTTAGAAATTATCAACATGCTACCAGCTCAATTGTTTTGCAAACTGATGTGGGAACCTCTGTGTCCACATTACATACAAAAATCATACATTTTGAACTTTTTCTATTTTTGGTGAAGAAAAGAAGACAAGAAGAAATACCCGATTTTTAAACCCATTTCAGACTGAAGGGGCTTTTGAGGCCCAACTTTGATCTCAGACAGCGGCTAAACGGCTGGCGCTAGATGTATCAAATTTGGAGACCTTTCCTAAAATGTCTCTGGAAAAAAGTTCATATTAGTTTAATACTAGTAAGTTGATGTTTTTTGTGTTGCCATGGCAACGGGTTTCTAGCAGGCAGTTTTTTTTGAAAATAGAAGTAATTTTGGTTTAAACATAAAAGTTTTCTGAGTTTAATATTAAATTACACTTTAGAGAATCGCAACAGGCTAAGTTCAGTGGGCACGTCATTTTGGAGGGTATAGGGTATCATAGTGTAGAAACGAAATTATTGAGTTATTTACGCAAGCTTTACAACAACGATTGACAGCGGAAGGAAAACATTTGGACGAAACGGTATCAGAACCGTCAGGACGCCGGTGTGAACAACGATTCTTTAAATTTCGAATTAAGAGACGCTACCCAAGCAGAACGTGGGGCCGCTCAGAGACAATGTCACCTAGCCTGAACGACTGCATAGAAAAACGGACTGATCGAAATGGAACAACTTACATGTTACATGCACAAAAAAATCATAACATGACACAAAAAAATAATAAACCAAAATAATACACCGTTTGATGGTACACGTAAGAAGGCAACATGAACCAAGACCGTGGACACAAATACACACTATACATATGGTTCCAATATTAAAAGAACAGTCTCAACCTACTCAAGTTTGGGCTTACCTCCGTGCTCCGTGCCTGAACGACGTAAATCCGAGGGCTTTCCACGTGTGCGCGCTGCTCCGGGTTGGCCGGGCCGCGGGCCTCCCGCATTCCACGCCCGTGCGCTGCTCCAGATTGGCCGGGCTACCCGCGCTCCACGTCCCGCGGTGTCCCACTGCCCCGCGGCCTGGTCGTGAGGTCACGCCGCCGATGGACGTGGGGTTTCTTTCCGTGCGTAATGAGTCTGCGAGTAGGTCGCGGTGATATTTATACGAGGACACATCCTTATTAACATGTTTTGCCAGCTCTGTCCATTTATGGAATATCTGGGAGGGATTAAATATTGCTAATTGTAAGACAATTACGCCTGATTGGCCAAGACAATGAATACGATCTTAATAATTGCCTTCGACTGAAGGCTATGCCTTCGGAGAAGGTTATGAAATCGGGTTTGCACTGTTTGGCAGATTAGGCACGATAACTCTTGAAGGCAAGGTCCGAGGTTCACGATTTTTTGGCAGGCAGGTTGATTTAGGGGTGGCCATTGTCAAGGCTAAAAATGGGCTTCGTGGGGGGTTCCTAAGTCACTGTAGTTGACCTTGGTTTTTGGTGTTTTTTCCTTGTCATCAAGATATCTTGAGAATCCTTAAATGTATGTTCATTATTTTTAGTGGGCAAGTTACCGTTGAAAATGCCGAGGTCAAGTTCAAAGATGGGCCCCGTGGGGGTTTCTATGTCACTGCAGTTGACCTTTGTTTTTTGTGTTTTTTCTTGTCATCAAGATAACTCGAGAATCTTTAAATGGATGTTCATGTTTTTTAGTTGGCAAGTTACCATTGACAATACCAAGGTCAAGTTCGGATATGGGCTTCGTGGGG
>NW_017804660.1:0-1766 GCF_001625305.1 Branchiostoma belcheri | reverse complement strand
GCACTTCTCACCAGGTGCTAGAGGGTCCTTGGGTCTAACAAGGGCATTACGTAGGGTGAAGCCCGGTTTGGAGTACAAGCTCACATTGTGTTTGGCATATACTCGTTTCAACCTTTCTGTAACTCCATGTATGTAGGGTAGAACCAAGTAACTCGCTGGGAGTTGTTCTTGTTTCCCAGTCTTGCTCTGTTCCTTGCTACTTTTGTCCTTACTGGAGTTGTTTCCCCCCTCCCTCAGGGCCCATTCTGGGTATCCACAGTGTCTGAGGGCTACTCTGACTTTTTCCTTTTCGGCCTCTCTCAACGCGGGATCTTCAATAAGGGTGTTGGCTCTGTGCATGAGAGTCCTAACTATCCCAAGCTTCTGTTGCACCGGGTGGTTGGAAGACCACTGCAAATAGTGGTCGGTGTGGGTTTCTTTTCTGAACACATCTGTAGTGATGGTGTTGTCTGGATTTCTGACCATCATGACATCCAGCATGGGGAGACGGTTGTCTTGTTCCCTCTCAATAGTGAATTTGATACTGTCATGCTGCGTGTTGATGTGATCGAAGAGTTCCTGTTCATATGGGAGCTCCCCAAGACTTACTTACCCCTACTTCGGAGGGAGGCGGCGGGGGGTGGGACCCGACAGACCGATGCAAGTCTCGGGCCTAGTCTCGCGCTCTCGCGAGACTAGGCCACTCCGTGAACAAGATGGACTGATAGCCATCGAAAATTTGGAGGTTAGTATCCTTATCCTTCCAAAGTTGTCACTGATGAAAGAATTCACTAGGAACCAGCCAAACTTCGTATTTACTTGATGTGCAGTTTCACCCGCGGAATCTGTGTTTACGCCCTCCGGCGCGCCGGCGGCGTCCCTTGTAGTCCGTTTAGTCAAAAGCCAGACGCCTGCATACAAATGAGCCCGATCATGACGTCACACGCGCCGATACAGGCCGAATATCGCGATCGCCCGAGTTACCGGCAATATGCCAGAGGTTTCCGCGGACTTCCTTATTTGAAGCACACAGGTGACGTTGCACGGACGGCGTTTTTGACGAGAGGGAAGGCGGAGTACATTTTGACATGTTTAGGCGCTGTGTAATAGATCTAGCACTGTGCGAGAAAGATCCTTGAATTTACAGGCATTTTTGTGAATGGGTACCTCTTTTTTTATCTCAAGAAATATGGATGGACTGTACAACCAGGGTACAACAGAAAGGATTTTATGTTTCACTAGAGTTTGAAATTTATTAAAAGCAGCGTTTGGCACTGTTTTTCAGTGTCAATGGCTGGCCGCTATCGTGTCGAGTGCTCGCCGACGGCAGGATCGCCGCAGGGTTCATCAACGATTCCTATTTTTGGCTCACAGAACACTTCGTGTTGATGTGCAAATTACTTCGTCACGGGTCATTTACAAAAAAATTTAAAAATCGCAGAACCGAGTTGCCTTTCTTTAAAAATCATTGGAAATATCGTACGCGGACTCAAAATATTTCGAATGTTTTGTAATTTACGGAAATTCCTAAAACATAAGATATCCATTACAAGTATTAATAAAAGATTGGAATTAGATTTAAACAATAGCAACAGACACCAAACTAAGAATGGGGACCCGATATTGGTTGATTGCCGACATGTAGATAACCACATATATGTACATGTAGCTTATGAAGTGAAGTATTGCAATTCGTACATATAATGAAAATAAATTGATAATGCCCTAATTTGAATAGTATACAATTCGTCGCCTAGGTGTATTTTTTTACACCTTTCTTGTTACAT
>NW_017804659.1:0-7227 GCF_001625305.1 Branchiostoma belcheri | reverse complement strand
TATACTCTGGCACCCCTGTTTATTCAGTGACTAAGTGACCAACCGACTATTTATAATTAGGAAGAAGAATTAATAGAATCAGAAGACTGAAGAGGTAGAACATAAGACATGTCTTGTTATTTCATCGTAGTGGGCGGTCTGGACCTCAGGGACGACAACGAAATTGTGAAAACAAAGGATGGGGAATACAGCACCGTAAGTAACGTCTGTTTGTCACCATCGTCCTCCTTCCTAAATAGTATTGCTTTTTTTAGAGGGAGGCCTACAATGTACTATTGGGAGATTAGAAATAATTCGTTTTGAGCATGTAATGGTGATCATGTTGATATGATGACCACATATTATAACTTCAACTTGTTTCTCGTAATCAATTGTATAGATATTGCAAAAACGATTTTTTTAGTTTAAACTGCTCAAAACTTTCCTCTTTATTTTCACTTAAACAGTATAAGAAGAACCCGATGCCGCGTATTATATTTAGGTGTTGCAACGAATCGAATGTGAATGAACATGATACAAGTTCGTGACCACTGTCTAGAGAGATGTCTACAGTCAGCATGCATGTTTCAGCACCTGAGTGATGCAAGCGGGTGATTAATGTGAATAAATGACCACTTGGATATTTCATATCCTGTCTTTCGCTGCTTACTTGATGTTTTGCTTAATGATTTGAATCTTAGTTTCTCACTGAAATGTGTTGTCTATTTTACAGTATTTCTTTACAGAACGTATTGTTGACATTATTGAGAAGAATCCCCTGAGCTTGCCACTTTTCCTGTACCTGCCCTTTCAAAATGTGCACGAGCCTTTACAGGTAAGTACCATTGTTAATATCCAGAACCCTGGATTTTCCGACATTTGAAAACTAATGTCGGAATGTTAAGCTTATATGAGCAAATACAACCTTATATGAGACGTTCTTCTGAAGTCCTATGCACAATGCATTACGGGTTTTGCGCAGCCGCAGTACCTTCTGCCGACGTGCTTACCTATACAGGGTGCTATATATGTCTGATACTGCATGTATCTGTATCGGTATAGCTGGTATAACCGCCCTTCGGCGTAACACACCACCATGTGCATCACAGCTAATTGTTGGGCGCCGCAGGACTAGTTAATTGCCCTTTCGTTTTAAAATGTGTCCACAGGGTATGGGTCAGCGCCATGGATGAAGCCATTGGTAACGTTACCATGGCAATGAAAAAGGGCGGGGGCTGTGGGACAACACCCTCCTCATCTTCACAGCTGACGTAAGGCGGTTTCATGCATTCATGAATTTCACACTTCCCATAAATTGCCTAGTAAAGATATACGTAATGCGACCGTGGGAGTAGGAGAGTCTTCGGTAGAAGGTAGAACGATAGAAGGTAAGTCATTTTCTCTTAACAAAAAGGCAGTTATGGCATGCGCTTTTTACTTAATAATTCAAAACAGTATAGTTGACCAGTTTGTCGATAGAACTTGTTGGAGATATTACATCGAGGAAGGGGGAGGGGGGTAGTCATACGTCATCCGTGATCCTTTTTACTAGGCATCATGGGAAGTGCATGAACATCAGTTTCATTACATACTAGTATTCGAAATGGCCGGCTATTGTGTAGTACTTAGTGCGACCGCACGAACTTAATTTTTGGCCTCTGAAATGAAATAGTCGTGACATACCTCAACCCAAACAGAAAGTCATCCATACATTTTGATAACATTTATTTTATAACTTTGCTTCTTTTTAAGATGACTTTTGTTTTAAATGTTTGTTCCCAACAGAATGGTGGTTGGCCACTTTTCAGTGGAAATAACTTCTCTCTCCGTGGTGGGAAAATCACCCTGTGGGAGGGGGGCACCAGGGCGGCAGCCTTCGTACATGGCAGCATGCTGCAGAAAACAGGCTACACCAGCAACGGGTGAGTTCATATTCATAGTAGTAGTAGTATTTGGAATTCAAGTATTATTAAAATACCATTCGACATAACTCTTTTAAAGCAATTTTCAAAGGCACAGTAGTAATTCTGGAGAGAAGACTATCAGAGGAGAACTTTTGTTGCAATTCATGGAGATGATTAAAACATCTTTCTTTTTGTCTAAATTTTTATTATGAATTAGTATACTTCTCAGGGGAACGTGACCAATATTTCGCAGCAATATTTGTTTCTATAAATTATAGGATGATCCATGCAGTGGACTGGTTCCCAACGATCCTTGCGGCCGCCGGCGGAACTGCAGGTACCACATTCAGGGTTTACAGCGCAGCGCTTCAAATATCTAAATCTTTCATTCTAGATCATTCTCTTTCCCTAGTTTTCAATTATGACTATTTTAGATCTGACGTGATACTTTGTCCCTTAAAGATGATGAAAGCAAATTTATACAAGGTTCGCATAATATTCTGCTAAAATATGCAATGTTACAATATCATTACTCTGGCTACAAATTATGGCAGAACTGTCTATTGATTTTGAAAATACCAATCTTCCGTTTCTGTTTGTCTGTTTGAAGACTCCGGTATAGATGGCGTAAGTCAGCTGGACACCCTCGTGTCAGGAAAGCCCTCCCCACGTACGGAGTTCGTCTACAACATTGACGACACCTTCCCTACAAAACAGGGAGCTATCAGGTTTGACTAATTTGCTTTATGATAAGCTTGCATAGTCTGGAGTTGTAGATCAGATTCCAATATCAGATTTGGTGGACGCCCTGTTAAATTGAGCTGTTTCCCTGAATGTTCTAAGGAGCATCACAAATTGAGATAACATTCCCAGATTAACACTTTGCCATCGATATCAATCAATCAATTAATTGGTTTATCAAACAATTACTATGATGGTTGGTTTGTAACAAAAAAATGGCCTAGAAGATGGGCATAAAAGAAATTGATGTAGAGTTGGCCTATGTGGTTAACCTTTGTATGGGTACGAAGCGTAATTTTACGAGTAGCATAATCTACTGCTAACGATGGATGTAACATCGCATACCGTGTATATGTCCAGTGAATAAGATTAACCTTACCGGATCATCAGAAAGTTTAATTTTCTTGTCTCCCAGAGTTGGGGGCTACAAGTTGATTGAGGGATATGCCGGTAAACCTGACGGGTGGAACCGTCCCGACAACCTGACTAACGCTCACCAGAACAGCGGCGACCCGGTCACGGGAACATGGCTCTTCAACCTGAAAGGTACATGTACGGCGTCAATTTTTTTTTCTAGAGGATATTTTTTTTTTATTGAATAAAGCAATACAAATACAAGGACGAAGTGGGACTGAACTCAAGTTATACAACTTATTTTACAGCCCCACTTAACATTTAACATAAATACAATGGTCATACAAATAGTCGTAAAGTAGTGCGCTGAAAACTAGACTAGAGGATATTCAACAGAGCATTTGCATATGATGGTACAGTCGCTATCATGGTTGTTGGTATTTAAAAGACGTAATTTTCATGATTATAGAAGAACTTTATTGTACAACAATTGTAGCGGGTACAACGTATGGCAACATATACATTATGTACATATATAGTTGGTATTGCTAACATTTATCTAATAGTATAGTTCTAAGAAGCTGATCTATTTTTATAAAGACACTCTAGTTATATAATCATAGAAATTATCTTGTCAATTTGTTTTATACTCGTTGTATGTTTTTGAGTAGAAGGTGCTTTTTGCCTCATACTCAATAAATATATGTGAATAAAAAGATATAATCATAGTAATTATGTGACTCAAATTACTCAAAAGAATACAAATTTGCCAAGAACCTTGCAGGCTTAATCATCCAACATGGCGGACCATACGTATTTACCTACGTCACAGTCACGTGACTGTAAACAGCCAATAACTGCGTAGCAATCCTGCCTGTGTGTTGATCAGACGACCCTACAGAACACCACAACCTGGCGGCCGCCATGCCGGACAAGCTGAGTGAGATGCAGGCTAAACTACAGGACTACCGGAAGACCATGGTGCCGGTAATCTGGCCCAAGAACGACCCCAAGTCGAATCCTAAGAACTGGGATGGGGCTTGGTCTCCAGGATGGTGCTAGACAACCGCCGTCGCATTTCGTAAAAGGCCGTACTAATAGCATTCATTTCACAAAATTAATCTGCGTATAAACAATTATTATATTTCAATAAACAGTTCCTGGAGATGTTTAAGTGTTCCAAGGACTTGAGCGTGCGCGCTTTTGGTACGGTGCATGTTTTATTCCTGCTGCCTTAAGAATATGGATGGAGGTTCTTCCCTGGGTCATACAAAATAAGAATATTTAGATATAAAGAATCGTGCAGAACTAATGGTTAACAGAGTCTGAGGGGGAGTCTTAACATTGGTTCACATGGATGAGTCAGATTTTAGTTTTCCGCTCTGCTCCGTTTCAATCCTTAGCTGTTGCGAACACAGCTGAAAAGGTCAGACAACCTTTTGTAAATTAGTGGCTCTGCCATACATCAAGGCATAGCATAGAAAGGTCACAACATTAAACAATGTATAAACATTATTTTGTGACCATAGCAACCACACCGCCAGCATATTTGTTTATTTGTTTATTTGAATTTACCACAAGATATACAAGTGGAAGGGAGGACAAAACAGGTGCATTGACACCTTTACAAGTTGTCCTCCCAAACACAACATACAGAATATAAAAGCAGATTACGTTATTAAATACAAGACAAATTTCAGTATTGAACAATATTGAACATCAACTATTGTACATCAACATCAAGTATAATACATTAAACATAAAAAAACTGTACAATGCAATTTCAAGGTATATACACATGTTATACATTATTTACAAAAATATCAATGGTTAAAAACTGTGTGGCAACAGCTGCAGTGGCCAGTAGTGAGGTCGTATGATTCAAATAGTATAGAGATAATTAGTCTGCCAGAGCCCAACACCTCACTAAAGCTGATTTGATATCGGAGGAAGAATGGAAGGAAGAATGTATGAATAATGTAGCTGAGTGGTTTTCGAGCCTTCGTGAACAGTAAGTGTCTTTTCTTAGAATGAACGTCTCCTGTATTCGCACTTAGGCCATGTTGATTTGATTATATGGATGACATCCACGCGCGCATGAATTTTCGGCCGTTTCAAAAAAAAAAGTTTTCAACCATACTGTATATCGTACAAAACAGTTGCAAAATGAGCAAAAATATACCGTAAGTTACAAAAAAAACATACCAATGTCGTAGAATGCCAAAATCAAACGAAAAAAGACGAAATTGTAAAGAAATGAACTTGAAGACTAGATTATTCGCCAAACCATATTCTGTCCCATTTGTTCAACCCTCATGACCACGTAGATTTCATAATGAAAACAACTTTTTTTTTGCAAAACTTTTTTTATTCGCACGCGCGCATCAATTTTGGGGTTCCCGGAGGATGTCATCCATATAATCAAATCAACATGGCCTTATGCCATACCTGGGCCTCAGAAGTCATAATTAATTTGTTTTAATCTTGAACATGTTGGGAGATTAAATTGATCTGTATTATGTTGGATAATAACTGAAATGTAAGGTGACGTCCACAATTGGGGATCCGCACAATTTTTTTTTCATGGCTGTCGCTCGATCTCCCCTCTTTTTCTTTATCTATTCCTTTCTCTTCATTTCTCTCTCTCTCTCCTTATCGTCTGTGTGTATGTGTATGTGTATGTGTATGTGTATGTGTATGTGTATGTGTATGGAAACAATCTGGGTAGTTTTACTGTATGTTCTTGGTTAGTTTTACGGTAACTTCTTTATTTCCCTTCTAGTACTTCTGCATTCAGTCAAATAAACTAGCTAAGAACAAAAAAAAAAAACAGAAAAACAGGTTTTTGGTCCTCAAACTGCTATTTTATTGCCACCATACTAAATGCAGATACATACGTTGTGTTTATTGAAATTCAGTAAATATAATCGAATCGAGTCTTCAGAACGCATATTCCATACAAGTTGGTGACAACAATTCATATTCATATCCATGAATCCATTAACGATTATCTTAGCAATGTATTCGTGCAGACTATACTGTTATCTTGATTATAGCATTGCGGATATTGCCTTTACTAAGTAACTTTTACTAGTACTAGTAGAAATATAGATATATTCCAAGAACAGAGGAGGAGCTACTAAGCATACAGACATACTTCAAGGATAGATGTGGAGTTACTAGTATATAGATATTCTGCAAGAAAAGATGAGTTGAAAGAATACTATTAGATATATTGTAAGAATAGAGCAGTAGCTAGTAGTGTGTAGTTAGAGGAGTTAATAGTATCTAGATATACTGCAAGAATATAATGGAGAAGTTACTAGTGTATAGATGGAGGTTACTGGTATATACTCATGTTACCGCAAGAAAAGAGGAGGAGCTACTAGTATGTTGACATAATGTAAAAATAGAGGAGGAGTGTACTGTAATTATTCCTGTTTAACATATGTACTATAGATTATTGAGAGCGTTCTAAAATCACCAAATGTATTCCTCTCGTTAATTTTGAATCCAAAGCAAAAATAATCTACCTTTTGTTACCTCTCGTAGGTCGACCTTATTGGCCAATTGTCTATTTTTAAGCTCGTAGCAATTTACCAGATGGTTATGTAAAATTTTTTATTTCTAGAATGAGTGAAACTAAACATTAGAACCCTGTTAAAGCAAGTACCATGGAGGAAGTAAAAAATAAGTTTATTAATAAAGAACGACTTTCCATACAAAATGGAATGAAGTTAAAACTGTCTTTTCCTTATGTAGAATTTCGTATGTATGTAGAATTTTGAGATAAAATTCTTGTCCGCAATCTTTTCCCCACCACGTCAAACATAGGTTTTTACTCTTACAAATAGGTTTCACTTCCTACATGTACTACTCTGCAGTTTTCTTATCAGGACCATTTTCTCTCTCAACCCACCAGAAGTTTTTTTTTTTTGGTACCGACAGCAGATCATTGCCCCTCTCTGTCCTTTTATCGCTCAAGCTTGTCCTGCCTTATGGGAGAGTTTTGTGTGATGCTAGACAGTAATAGTCTAAGACAAGTTAGGATTGCTTGTCAAATGGCATGTCACTGTAGCCCCATTCAATATCATTTTCAAATAAGATGCCAGCTTTCCATTGGCTGTTGAAAGGAAAGTCACATCAACAATATAGTCTGAAATGGTTATTATGTTGACCAAGATTTATCTAACCCTCTGCATATGTTCATTTAAAAGATTTCTAATGATTTGATATTTTTTAAATAGTT
>NW_017804658.1:0-7230 GCF_001625305.1 Branchiostoma belcheri | reverse complement strand
AAAGAAATTGCTTTTACAGAATCTTTTATTCTAATATTAGAAAGAGATTAAGACAATAATTGAACAGTACACAATTTTATCACACTAAATCAATGGCATACCTATACCAAAGTTTGGCACCATACGAATTCGGCCACTTTTTCACAAACAACAAGAATGTGGTCATATAATACTGTACATTCAGTCTATTCATGGACAAACAGTCTAACAAAGAATATAGCTTCCTATGGGTTTAATACAGGACTTGTAATCCTTCAGTTTTCTTGTTTAGTCCGGATCACGCCCTTCTCCCAAGCAACCCACACACTAACCTGTCACAGAATGGACATATTCCGTATTAATATGTGACTAGTCTGTACACATGTGCTACGTATGGTCGACCACCATAACCTGGATCTGTACACCTCCACATATCCTACAGCATAACTACAACAGTTTCTCAATCATCTTGAGAAAGTACTGTAAACATCCAGCATTCCTGCCTGATTTTTATACAAGATTCCTATCAGCAATCATGGTATCAGTACAAACCTCCCGTGCCCCACGCCATTTGCATAGAACACACAAAGCTGATCCCAGTGATTAAAAGTTGCGTGGCTTTATGGCACCTGAGCAAAGTCCATCTTCATGGAGGCGGCAGTTGGACTCTATTAAATTGACACCAAGATCTGACAGTGATAATCAATGGAAAGGCGGGAAAGGTCCTATTGTGAGAGGCACCCATGGGGAACTAATGAACCTAGTTATGACCAAGAAGGAAGCTCAACACCTGTAAAAGATCCTGGCGACTTCAACTGTTCGGATTATAGTGGAATCTCAAGTGTTTAATCAAACGGGGACTGAATAAAGAAGCCATGCACCATGTTGGGACACTTGATGCAAAAACAGCCCAATGAGTGGCTCGGAGTGGCCACCTGTGTAAAAACATGGCCAGCAGACGCTTCTAGGGAAAATGCCTCTTGGGCATAAGAACTGAACAAAGAAAACCATTGAGGGAATAATGTGCCGACCATTACTGCCTTTTGTGAGTCACAAAAATGCCCATGCTAATACAAAAAGACAGTCTCGTATGTTACTTACGGGAAAAGAATTTTTGTTGAGAACATACACCACATCTATGGCATATATGGATTCCTCTTCATATTCTACTACCGTAGCAAATCTCTTCACAGACAACTTTCTCCCAGAAACTTTTTCTCAACGCTGGCACCAAACATGTTTTTTTTGTCTCACATCAAAATCAAGCAAAATCTGTAAGAAGTCACTATAGTCCTAACAAAAATTCTGTCAAAGGTACATTACTACGACAGGCATTTCAAGTTTATGTCATTCTATCAGTAACTAGTACTACCCTACTCTGCCTCACACGCACAGTTACACAACAGCCATCAAAACCTTTGCAAATGAAGATCTTGAAGAAACTGAAATACTGTTTCATGGGACAACAAACATACCACAGCGACATTAACAATCCTCAAAGCCTCTACTTACACAAGACACCAGTGTCTGTGCCTGTAAGCTCAGCACATGTTGCTACAAAACCGTAGATCAACAAGTAGGGTACAGTGTGTTTCATCCCCCCTGCCATACCTCACAACTTCCCAAACTTGTGTCTCTCACCTAACTTTCTGCACTATGGGAGTTCACGCTCGTCCCCAGCGCCCGTGGAGAAGCCATAGGTTATAGATCGTGGCTTAGCCGAAGCTACGGAAAATAAACTTTCTTTAATGCAAATCTGTCGTTTTTGTTTTTTTGTGTCTTTCTAAAGGGTTGTGATAACCTACTCTATTTGGGTGGTATTTTCGTGCGCGCTCGCTAGTTCGTAACGTTAACGTTTAAATACACGGCGGCGATCTGACACTGCATAATTTATTTCTACCGTAGCGGGTCTGAAACAAGACGTAAGATTCCTTTTTTTGGGGGGTATAAAATGTTGTCACAGTGGTAATACACTATTTGAAACAGACCTATACAAAGTACCTTTCTTTGGCGACGCTAGGGTGTACCGTTACCTCTCTAAATTTGCCCAGAAGGGAGTTAGTCACGAAAGGAACTTAGCCACGGAGGGAGTTTTGGCATTCTCCACGTATTACATGTAAACATTGCATAAATTAATAGAAATTTTTTTGCAATTTGTAGGCCGAATTTCCGAACCATCCAATTCTATCTCGACATATCTTCACCTTGTTCCAAAGAAATTACGTATCAAAGAAGGCACATATGCATCCTCGAAGCACTCAGATATCTAAAACCTGTAAAAAAACGTACCTCAAAACTTGTCCGCTGTCGTGCAGAAATCACCGCTCTCGTGCAGCTAGTTCTGGCAGCGTCGAAAAATGGCAGCCATCCCGTACCCAGGTCTGTTTGCGAAAGTCGTCCCCTGATTCGTCAGAGCAATGTAACCCCGCCCCGTCTACTCTCATTCCCAGGATATGCAGTGTAACTAAAGTAGCCCTACCAGAATATTTCAATTCAAATTAATACATAAATTTTTAGCAACAAATAGACTATTATACATTTGGAAACTAAAAGAATCTCCACTGTGTGCCTTGTGTGCAGAAGAAGAAGAAACAACAAAACACCTTTTTTGTGATTGCAGAAAGGTGTTTAAATTTTGGCTGACTGTTCAGAAATGGTTTAACAAAAAACTGGACTTTATCTTAATATAGAAAATCCGTTGAACATTCTATTGGGTGATCATCATGAAGCAGTACCAACAAGAGTTCCACGATCTCATACCTTCGCCAAATGATGTTAACCCTTGCGGTTGAAGAATCATACAATTTTAATCATTGATTTTGAAAATAAGAGCCTCATTAGCATGGATTATATCAGTTGATCATATTTTCCACCCGATGACAACCTTATCTTCACAAAAAGGCTATTATAGCACTTTCTCATAAATTATGCAAATGAGGTCATGATTTGAATAAATTATGTTTATTGATGTTCGCCTTCACTTAACTTCCAAATGTGGCAAGTATGAAATTCCCAGAAGTTACAACTATGAAATTATAAAATATTTCCATTAATTATGCAAATTAGGTCTTCATTTACATAATCTATATCCTCAGATGTTTTTTTCGTTCTCTATTACATGTCACACGTGTTTCATAGTACTATTATCAAACGAAGCAGATTTATAGAATTTCCTCATTAATTATGCAAATTAGCTCCTGATTTGCATAATTATCATTTGATTGTGTCAAGCATCACTTCAGCTACCTACATACCAAAAATCATGACAATCCGTCCACCGGTTCTTGAGTTATCATCCTTCGAAAATTTTTCAACAAATGCTCCTGCAGTTCCAGAACAAGGCACTAGGGGGGCCAAACTTATGTCACTTTTTCCCTACCCCAAGAGCTATCTACCAACCAAAATTTGTGACCCTGACATGTCCAGATTACGAGATATCAAAACCGGAAGTTGTGCTGCAGTACCAACAAAAGCCGCCAGGGGGCCCAAAATCTAATCATTTCTAGGTCTTATCAAGACCTACCCACCTACCAAGTTTCATGACAATGCATACTAAGCTTCTTGAGTTATGCTGTTCACAGACAGACAGACGGACAAACGCTACTGAAAACATAACCTTCTTGGCGAAGGTAATTATATGCAATCTCATAATATTACTGGGAAAGGTGTATATTTTCAAGAATCGTCATTCCGCAACTATTTCATTGCATAGTTTTGAATCCTTTGTAAATAATTTTAAAGCCACAGAAGAAAGCATCGCACGTAAACAAAACAATATGATCAGTCATTACAAAAAATGGGGGGATTTAGCAAATATATCGACTGGGTAGAATGTTTTTATGTAATTCAGTGTGTGTGTACTCTTATGCTATATCGTTTGTCTTTTTGTACACTCTTTTGTTCTGTTGAATAAAGATTTGAAAAAAAAAAAAAACTTTGGAACAGCTCCTTTGGAACAATGTACACCATCTTTCTTCACAATTATTACTGTCTTTGGCATAAGAATGCTCCAAGAAAACCAAACTACTAGTAGTTTAGTCGTCCACCTGACTTTTGGCTATTTGGCGCACCCATCTCACCCTAACTCTTCAGGCACTATGTATACTGGTAACAGTAACACACAGTCCAACTGACACACAAACCAGTGAGAATAGAATACACAGTGGCTTTATTTATAATAATACAGATTTATTGCTATTTCACATAAGCGGGGTATAGATAATGTAGATTTATGCTGTACAAGTAAAAGATGACCCCAAACGCTGGCTGGATCATAACTGTACAGAGAAATTACAGCCTGAAAATCAAAGCTTTGCCCACTAGAAACGAAGTGAAATGGCTGTCTGCCCCCAGTAAGGAATGGTCAGGAAATCCATGATAACAGTAGCTGGATCATGGGTGGTTATGACTCTCACAAACCCTTGTATTGATGCCCCCACTGAGAATGTGGACAAGTCAAGAGCAAAATTGTACTGGCTGCTGGTCTTTCACCTATCCAAACATGGGCATGGAGACTTATCGCAGGCTGCAATAAAATCCCATAAAATCTGCCACATTCCTGACCATCCCTTACATCAAGGCAACCCAACACCCGGACAGCCAAATGCACATCGAGAACTTATGTTAGTGCCCTTGTTACTGAACAATATTGGCAGTGTTAACGCAGGTACCTAAACGCACCATCAACATAACAGAAAAAAAAGACTACTGATAGAAAACTGGCAAAACAAACTGCTAAATGTGTGCTTACCTATCTACATGGGTAATGATGCTACTTACATGTATGTACCAAGTGTGGCAAGAAATTAGAGAAATACCAGTCCTCAAGGTTCTCTAACATGTAATTACATTATTGGCGGTGGTGTTTTCACTGCTCTTACTTGGAAGTATGTACATGTACATTTGCATGTGCAGATGTATGAAATATTTTGTTACATAACTAGATATAAACTGTGACCTGGAGCCCCGACTACCATGGGAGCCCAGAGATTCTTCCTACCTAATACAGTATTTTTAAGTACTCAAGAAATGAAATGAAGGGGACTATAAACGTTTCAATGAAGAGAAATAACAAAGATCATGCATTTCATGTAGAAGACTTACAGATTTCTTCTGTTGACTTATGGCACATGGGAATTCCCTGAAATCCTACACTGTTTAGAAAGAGAAAGCTAAAGAAGAATAATGAACTGGAAGACAGCCACACAAGAACAGTCATAACATCCCATCTTTAGATACTTTGGAGGTAATAATGTAGAAAGACCTAAGACAAAATCTTCCTAAGAAATTGTGGATATAATACAACTGGTTGGATGCAGAGGTAAGGGGCAAACCTCCGGTACGCACCAATAATAAAGATCTAACTCTGATATAAGACCAAGCCTGATTGGTGATGGCTGATCACGTGACTTGATAAGAAACTACACAATGATTATCCTTGTTGCTGATTGTACACATGGAACCCCTGCCACTTGGAACTAAGAACAGGTCTCTAGAAAATGTTGCAGAAAAAACATCACACCTTGTCAAGAAGTACTTTTTTTCTTGTGCAATTTCGTCAGTGCTATGCCATGTTTCTGTAATAAAAGTTCAAACTGCCATTTTCACTCCAGATTACTTTCTTCATCTGTCAACGTATGCCATGGGTTCTAGAAACCTAACATTTGTGACTGAAAGAAATATGTGATATTTTTCCTATATGGCAATTTTCTGAGACCTGATGTCCTAAATCTACATAGAACAATCCCCACAGGGGATAGTGAGGCAGTATAACAGTCACTTTATCTCTACTACACAATACCAATAAAGATAATATTATACAGAGATTTTTTAGACTAAATAGTGATTTGATTGAAAGCTTACTACATTTGATACCAAAGAACTTCACCTAGAAAGGTTTGGACTTTTTGGCAATATGAATAAATAATTTCACCTCTCTCACAAACAATCAAAAATATATTCACTTCCTCAATAAATATCCAAATTGGTTTTGATACGTATTGCAGGTATTTCCAACTCTAAACTTTTGTAAATGATTTGGTAAAATATTTTTGGATTAGGAAAACTTTTTTTTACTATTTTACAAACTTTGTTGCTCTCTCAGCCCTAAAATTCCTGTTGCCTTCCCGTCTATCCCTTTCCTTCTCCCCACTGACACCTGCTTCGACTACCGTATGATAACATATTGACTTCTAACTTCTTCAAGTCTTCCTTTCAACACTTCTGGAAGACACCAGACCAGAAAAAGGGGAGGTAAGGTCCAGTCTTGGCACAGGCAACAACATTTCCCTCTCTACATATAATACACCCCCATTTGTACGTATGATAGTCCTTTCTACATGTTGAAACCACTGACCAGAGTTTAACATACAGTATATTACAAGTTGGCACACAATTGTCTTGTCTTACAGTTTAAACACAGGAAGACTTAAAATACTGTCTTGGAAGCTTACATTAGCTCTAGCCCTTACCCTATGCTTCCTTAACCATAGTTTCTATACACTTTAGTACAAAGTTACAGAAATCTGCCCACTTCAGTCTAGCTGTCAGTGAACAATGCTACCATTTAGAGTTTTTATATACACAAATAGCATTGTTACTAGTCTCTGAATACAAATTGATTGTTTTTTTGTTCACAAAATAATATACAATTAGTGATGAGTTGAAAGTGGACAGTTTGGTACAAAATACACAGGCCTCAGCAGCAGCCTATATCGTTGTCTCCTTGTTATCTGTGGGTTTTCTGCTGGGAGCCTGGGGTGGGAGCATGACAGTGTCGACCTTGGCATCCTCTTCAAAAACATCATCGCTGCTGCCATGGTAACTCGGAGGTTGGGAGGAGCTCGTTGTGAAACTGTCCAAAGGGGCCTCCAAGTCCAGATAGTCCTGTGAACAATGATCAAATCGAGGTTTAGAAACTGGCTCCAGTACATGACTGTACATTGTTGCCAAGTAGTGTCTGCTGCACTTCCAAATCTGGTCAGAAGGGGGTGCTGTTAGACCAGTGCTGTTGACAACACTTTCCTGCAGTTGCAATCATCTCTGGCAGGAGGCACTTCTAACACCTCTCAGACATGACAGTCATAGAATGGGTCATCACAATGACCTTGACACTTTATCTAAACAGCCATTAGCACCAGTGTGTCCACTCTCTTTATAAAACTTCACAATGCTCTTCTACTTCCACTAAATTTATCAATCTGTGCTATTGGATGATGGTGATGCTAGCTAAAACATGTCCATGATCCACAG
>NW_017804657.1:1628-7237 GCF_001625305.1 Branchiostoma belcheri | reverse complement strand
TTTTTTTTTTTTTTTTTTTTTTTTTTTAGTTCTGCTTACATGAAAGGTAAGTTCTGCTTACATGAAAGTTCTCTTTTGATGGGGCTTTTGTAGTCCTCAGAAGACACATGTTTATTGTAGTTTGTGAACAGTGAGTTTTCTACAGATTTGGCACTATTTTAAAACATATACGCGTTATATAATGCGTTCTATGAACACAGACATACTTTCAAGATAATATACACGTTATTGGCATAAGTCACCTGCTCAGGTCAACGACCTGCTTCCAGACTGGACTTTAACCTGTTTGTCTTGTGACTGTGGTATAAGGTGTGTTGGCCAAACTGAGTTTAATCAGATTATTTTTCTTCAAAGTAATATCTTTTTAACACAAACCAATATCGTGGAAAGACCCGTGGATATGCATATGCAGGCTCCCTCGGGTTTAATAGTCTCCATCAGTCTAACAAAAATGCGGGTTAAATACATTAAATTTTAGCCAAATAGCCAGAATAATCTTGGCCAGGGGAGTTCAGCCACCGTAGAGTTCATTTTGGAACATTACCATTCCGGGGACTGACTCTCCTGCCCAATTATCCTTCCCTTTCTCGCCGAATTCTGCTATCCGTATACTAGTAACCTCGTAAGAAGGTCTGGTTGTGGCTACCCCAGGCTCAAGGAGCCTACCTTTCTTCCGGCGCACAGGGCATGTACGAGCAGTGGTAGAATTTGGTTTGAACGAAGGCCTCCTGCCCGTCCACCATGAAATAGTCAGACTTTCCGAACAGCCTGGTCCCGTATCGGATGATGAGGATCATGGTGGTGGCTGTATTCCAGTGTGGGGGTTATCAGAACTAGAAATAGTGGGCTGTCTTGCCGCCAAACTACTTTATGTAGCGTGGAACGTCCGAGTTGTCTGCCTTACAGCTTTCTGTTGACGATTGTTTACACATACCTGCACGTGGGGCATAGAAGTCACTAACCCAACACTACGTCGGCAGCAGAACGTACTGCACTTGCGCGAAGTCCGGAACGTAACACGGCACGGTACTTTACAGACCGTATCGTTCATTGTCCAGTGTCATGGCTGAAAAATTGTGCACTTTTGTCTAAAAGCACCAAATGTGGTACACGTGAGATAAATATTGATTTATTTATCTATTTCTGTTTTATTTGAACAGGGTAGAGACCTCAGTGCTATTTAAAAACACTGCTTTTCAGGAATGCCCTGTGACAACAAGTTACACATGAAAACAATGAAACCAGCATAGTATAGCTGAACACACAAGAATAATACACAAGAATATTGTCCATACACTTTAACCCTAGCAATGTCGAGCAATTTGGCAGCTGCATAGATGCATGTAAAGAGTGAAGGTGGTGTCTGCCTTCTTGGCATAATATCAACTGACTCTCAGTGACCATGATCTTGCATTTCGACGAGTTGGACAGCTTCCTGATCGGGGCCGCCGGGATCCGCGGCCTCGGCAGCCGCCAGCTCTTGTAGGAACCGCTGCACCACCACCAGGCCGACCATGTTGAGGTACTGCTGCTTGCTCTTCTCGCTGGCTTTCGGCTTGTAGACAGTGAGCAAAATGGCGGCGAACAGACACACGACGGACAACCCAAGCAGCGCCCACGGCCACACTTCGTCAGAATGTCCCTGGAAGGGAAAGTTTGTTTTAAATATTGCACGCCACAACTATGAAGAAACACAGTCTAATAAGAAATAAAACTGCATGATTATATGGCTCTCTCCAATGCAACCTGGCCAGGAATTGGGAACATCAATGAGTATCGTTCAACAATATTGTGTGCATTTACATATGACGAAACACCTTTCGAATACATGGAATATTGCTACTGTCATTCAAAATGGCAAACTAACTTAAGGTATATTTCAAATAAAATAACTGGAATATGTGGAAGCATGTAAATGACATATTTGTAATGCTATCATTTCTTTCTTTCTTTGACTGGGTTAAGTGGAGGGATTTTTTGTTATATAGTACTGGAACCTGAAAGAGATTAGATAAAGACTACTATATCTTACCCTTACTAGTTGGATAACAGCCACAACCATGAGGATGAGGAAGCTATCCCAGGCCAGGTACCGAAGCCACGCCCACCCCACCGACCTGCCCACCACCTCCGGAAGCTCGATAGCGCAGCCGTCTGGCAGGAACAGGTAACTGTGTAAGAGGAAGAGGAACAATGATCGTAAATATAGGAATTATTATAATAGCAATGGTCTACTGCAAGTAACTCTGCAGTATTACCACCAAATCAATAGACTGACTTGCACTGAATAATCAGTTCAGAAGTAATAATTTTTAAAACTTTTTTCGGCGTACCACTGACGAGTACAGCAAACTGAAATTTTTGACATGTTGACCCAGAAGCGAGGTTATACCGGCTATATAGATACAGATACAGATACAGCGACAGCTAGGTATTATTTAGCAAACAGGCAACGTTGGGGGGTTGGCTTACTGTACAAACAGCTTTCACGTGTAACGTTACGTGTAGTGAATCAAGCGGCAGAAGTAAGACTTACCTCTCTTTGGGCCCATACGGCATGGAGTTGCAGTGGTCGAATAATGTTCGCACGTACATCTCCTGCCCCTCCACAGTGAAGTAATCGCAGGACCCGAATAGCCGGGTACCGTAGATGTACACAATCGCCATGGTAGCAGAACTATTAAAACAACCTAACAAGCACACCCACAGTGGCAGGCCTCAAGTAGTGTTCGAAGCTGGTGCACATGTGTTACACCGAAGGGCTGTTATACTGGCTATACAGATACAGAAGTAAGCTCGAAGGACCTGCTACCACACACTACTTCCTTGTCCACATGACCGCCAGTTCTCCTATTCTGCGGGCCTATTAATTATTAGTAAAAAAGGACCTGTTCACACTTGTTGAAACGTACAACAATGCACATGCTGGTGTTCAAGCCACGTTATCGGCGTAGGGCCCTGCTACCATTAGGGGGTTCAGCTGGGGATATTGTGATACCCCCTGCCTGTTCCTGTTCCATATACATACTTGTGTTGACGGCCAGGCCGTTGGAATAAGGCAAGTCCACAGCACAGGTGTATACTCGTATATTATACTATGCTTGTACAAGCATTATAAGGTGCGATGGTCTGTTTCTCAGAGGTCTTCCAGTCCGATCGTCAGACAACACGCTTTAAAATCACGATTTTATATATCAAAATTGTATAACTTTACACACACAAAATGTAATTTAATAATGTAGTTTCTCGCCGAATTCTACCATCCATATAACCCCCGCAGGAAGGCCTGGTTGTGGCTACCCCAGACTCAAGAAGCCTACCTTTCTTCCGGCGCGCAGGGCATGTACGAGCAGTGGTAGAACTTGGTTTGAACGAAGGCCTCCTGCCCGTCCACCATGAAATAGTCGGACTTTCCGAACAGCCTGGTCCCGTATCGTATGATGAGAATCATGGTGGTGGCTGTATTCCAGTGTGGGGGTTATCAGAACTAGAAATAGTGGGCTGTCTTGCCGCCAAACTACTTTATGTAGCGTGGAACGTCCGAGTTGTCTGCCTTACAGCTTTCTGTTGACGATTGTTTACACAGACCTGCACGTGGGGCACTGAACTCACTAACCCAACACTACGTCCGCAGAACGTACTGCACTTGCGCGAAGTCCGCGAACGTAGCACGGCACGGTACTTTACATGCACCTTCGCTTGGAACCTTTAAAAGACTGCTAGCATCGTAACTGACTTTGACTGAACAACTTTGGACACAGCGACTTATGAGTTATTTATTAGTTATTGCCATTTGTTTTATTTATTTACTTTGTGTGAGTTACCGAACGACTTTGGACACAGCGACTTATGAGTTATTTATTAGTTATTGCCATTTGTTTTATTTATTTACTTTGTGTGAGTTACCTTGTGTACAACAATTATTACTTTGTGTTTTCGTTTGTGAGCAAGCAGTATTTATGTTATGACCCCTTGACACTCCTCCACGCTCGACCTCTATGAAAAGCGGCCGAAATAGCGGCCGATTAGAGCATGTACGAGGGGTGTTCAAAAAGTTCTCGGCCTCACCTAGAAAACGTCAGGGCAGTAAAATTTTTCTTACGCTATTTTTTAATATAGTCCTCTCTAACTGCAACGCACTTAGTTCAGTGATGCTCCAGCTTTGTTTTCCCCTTGTGGAAGAAGGTTGCATCTGGGACCCCCAGATAGGGCTCAATCGCACTGATGACGTCATCATTACCATCAAAACGTTGACCACGTAGGTGAAACTTGAGTTTAGGAAACAGGTAGAAGTCCAAGAATGCTAGTTCGGGTGAATTGGAAGGGTGGGGTTAGACTGCAAACCCAAATTCGTTTGCTGCTGTCGCTGACCCCTGTGCTGTGTGGACAGGTGCATTGTCATCACGCCAGCTCGGTGCTTTCCTCTTCTTTTCTCTTTGATCGTTGTCCTCAACTGTCGCAATTCTGTCGAATAGTATTCCACATTGATGCTTTGACCCATTCGCATGTAGTCAATCATGATTACTTCCTTACTGTCCCAGAAAACAGAGGCAAAACCCCTGTCAACGGACAAAACTCGCTAAAACTTCTTGGGGGGTCGGGAAAAATTCTTTATCCATTGTTTGCTCTGCTCTTCTGATTCGGGGTGAAAGTGGTGAACCCAGCTCATCTTGGGTTACAAATGTTTTGAGAAAATTGCATGGATTAGACAGAATTCGTTCCTTGAAATGTGCAGCCTGTTTAACTTCTGATGTTCAGAAAACATTCGAGGCACCCACCATGCAGACAGTTTGTTCATCCCCGGGATGTCCGACAAAACATTGTGAACTGAGCCACAGCACAGGCCAAAGACTCTGCTACATGTTGGACAGTCTCACATCTGTCATTAACTACCATGTGGGGGATGGCCTCAACTGGATTGTCCGTGGTGCTGATTTGTAGCATCCTGACATATGTTCATCTTTTGTGCTCTCCTTGCCGCGCTTATAGCTAGTAACCCAGTTCGTTATAGTTGAATAAGATGGGGAGTCATCACCAAGTGTCTTGACCATGTCTTCATGGATGTCCTTAGGAGACATCCTTTTTTATCGATACACTTGATCACAGCACACGCTTCTGTTGCGGCCATTTTGTGATTTTGACCTCACCCACCCCATTTTCACGGCGCGTCACGTGCTAATTAATGAATATAAAAATTTGAATTTTTGCGTGCAGTGATGTAAGACGACATAGTATACAGCTATATCGAAGAATAGGAGTTTGACTTTTATTTTCTAGGTGAGGCCGAGAACTTTTTGAACACCCCTCGTAACACAGTTACAGATCGAGTTGAAATAAAGGCTCAAACAAACAAACATAACGTATCGTTCACCGTCCAGTGGCATAGCTGAAAAAAACGTGCACCTTTGTCTAAAAGCACCAAATGTGGTACACGTGAGATAAATGTTGATTTATTTATCTATTTCTGTTTTTTAAACTATGGTAGAGACTTTAGTGCTTAATTGAAAAACACTGCTTTTCAGGAATGCCCTGTGACAACAAGTTACACATGAAAACAATGAAACCGGCACAGTAAACAATACATAAAGTTACAAAACAACCAAGCGTAC
>NW_017804657.1:0-1608 GCF_001625305.1 Branchiostoma belcheri | reverse complement strand
TGTTTCTCAGAGGTCTTCCAGTCCGATCGTCAGACAACACGCTTTAAAATCAAGATTTTATATATCAAAATTGTATAACTTTACACACACAAAATGTTATTTAATAATGTAGTTTCTCGCCGAATTCTACGATCCGTATAACCCCCGCAGGAAGGCCTGGTTGTGTCTACCCCAGACTCAAGAAGCCTACCTTTCTTCCGGCGCACAGGGCATGTACGAGCAGTGGTAGAACTTGGTTTGAACGAAGGCCTCCTGCCCGTCCACCATGAAATAGTCGGACTTTCCGAACAGCCTGGTCCCGTATCGTATGATGAGGATCATGGTGACGACTGTATTCCAGTGTGGGGGTATCAGAACTAGAAATAGTGGGCTGTCTGGCCGCCGAACTACTTTATGTAGCGTGGAACGTCCGAGTTGTCTGCCTTACAGCTTTCTGTTGACGATTGTTTACACAGACCTGCACGTGGGGCACTGAACTCACTAACCCAACACTACGTCCGCAGAACGTACTGCACTTGCGCGAAGTCCGCGAACGTAGCACGGCACGGTACTTTACATGCACCTTCGCTTGGAACCTTTAAAAGACTGCTAGCATCGTAACTGACTTTGACTGAACGACTTTGGACACAGCGACTTATGAGTTATTTATTAGTTATTGCCATTTGTTTTATTTATTTACTTTGTGTGAGTTACCTTGTGTACAACAATTATTACTTTGTGTTTTCGTTTGTGAGCAAGCAGTATTTATGTTATGACCCCTTGACACTCCTCCACGCTCGACCTCTATGAAAAGCGGCCGAAATAGCGGCCGATTAGAGCATGTAACATAGTTACAGATCGAGTTGAAATAAAGGCTCAAACAAACAAACATAACGTATCGTTCACCGTCCAGTGGCATAGCTGAAAAAAACGTGCACCTTTGTCTAAAAGCACCAAATGTGGTACACGTGAGATAAATGTTGATTTATTTATCTATTTCTGTTTTTTTTAAACATGGTAGAGACTTTAGTGCTTAATTGAAAAACACTGCTTTTCAGGAATGCCCTGTGACAACAAGTTACACATGAAAACAATGAAACCGGCACAGTAAACAATACATAAAGTTACAAAACAACCAAGCGTCAAACAAAACTTTGTTTTTGTGTTATTGCCTTTATTACTATGAGTGTGGCTCTTGGTTTGTCAAGTTTGTTTTATTACCACCTTACTGAGTTGCGGCATATATAGTACTTTTACTTTTATTTGTACTAAATTGACTTTAATTTGTACTTATAAGTTGACTTATCATTTTGTTATTTCTGTTATTTTCTTGTATATTTTATTTATGTATGCCTGCAGGGCACATTGAAAAACGCCTTAGTGGCGATATGTACACCCTGGGTAAACAAATAAAAACAAACAAACAAAAACAAACAAAATCGTTAACCGTACATCAATGTCGTTAAGCCAGGCCGAGGTCAGGAGGTCAGATGTTTACTGTCTTGTCCCTCCCTTTAATCAGATGTTGCTAAGCTGAAGCTCTGGAAGCCGTTGATTACAAGAGACCCCCTACTCGTTGCCTCAATATAAGCAAATATAAGCTCCGGCCGCAAAATCTAGTATGCTATC
>NW_017804656.1:0-7257 GCF_001625305.1 Branchiostoma belcheri | reverse complement strand
CTATTTCTAATATTTATTACAATATTACGTTTATGTACCTGCAGTTCGTGTTGGGGCAGAGCATCGGCAGGTCTATGTCTCACCTGACGCAATGACGAGGGCGCAGGGGGGAAAGTCCACCACCGCCAGGGTGAGAATAACGGCGGCAGCTCTTTCCACGCGAGATGAGCTGCTGACACGGACAGCAGGGGAAGACGCCAAGGGACCAACAATGGACACGGATACCATAGAGGCCATAATTGGTGAGACATGTCTTTTATGCGGCAAAGCTACCGAATGGAACCAAAGAGCTATTGCATGTGATGAATGCCAAGGTTGGTATCATGTTGACTGCATGTCCATGTCTACCGCAAACTACAATGTTCTGGCGGAACATAACAGTCTAGAATGGATATGTTGTCAGTGTGGTATGCCAAATTTCTGCTGGACGCGGACCAAACTGACGACTGGACCCTGCCAAAGGGCCTCGCTGCCCTGACTGACGGCGGCGCAGCAGGCGGTGCCACACAGCACGATGGCGACGAGGCTTCAGATGCGTCAGCTGAAGAAGACGCGACGCGTCAGTCGATACTCTCCAAGCAGAGGCGGCGTTGTGTTTTTTGGAGAGCGGCGCAAGCTATGCCACCTTCTCTCCGCGGCAAAATCGTCCGTCCGCGGCAAAATCGTCCCCTGTGGCATAACTCGCCGCTCTCTGAATAACATAACGCCGCCGTCCAACAGGTGCCACTAAACTTGGGAAGTGAACAAAAGTTGACCAAGAAGTAGGAAAGTTTAAACCCTACCTGTCCTTTTTAGTCCAATATAAACAAGCTATACTCAAACTCTTAAGAGGATAAAAAATATTCAAAGATATAAGTCTGATTAATAAAGGAATCTATTCACATTGCCTATAATAAATATCATCTTTATATGCGCTCTTTCAGAGATGGCACACGCTGATGCCTGTAAGTATAATCATAACTTGTGGTTTAAGCTATCTCATAACATGATCACTCCGTTATAGACTAAACAATTGGCTTTGAACATGAAATCATCTTTGTTGATAGGGAACCAATGGTTTTCGAATATCTGTGGTATAACCCGTTTCAAAGACATCAAACAAAACAAATATTCATCTTACGTTACGAACGTGTTCAAGGCATTAAGTTGTATAGTTGTAACACAAGCCATTCGGATAATTTTCGACATAAAGTTGGCACTGACACTTTCATATCTCTCCTTGATATAGACCTACGTTAGTTATCTTCCATAACTTTATGTTTAATTAGTACTTTTTGTGGTTTCAATGATCATAGATGTATATATCAAAATGACACAGTTTTATTTCATTTTTTTAAAGATATAGATACTGCTGTAAACAATATGAGACGAGAGAACGCTGTGCCAGTGTAGGTTGTTTTATTACTTGTTGTAAAAGAACGTCATACACTGTGGTCTTCAAAATTTGTTGTAATTAATTTTTGTTCTGAGGAGGACAGAGTGGTGGTTTTGAAATGACAATGCCCACTTAAATGCGAGGTATAGCAAACTTCATATGTCTTAAAAATATTATACATGTGAACTAATAACGTAATCTTGAGTCAGACATAACCCTTCATTTCAGGACCTGATTATGTAATAAGGCCTTTCCTTTTCTCTCCAACACATTACAGAATCGATCCTGTTATAGACCCGTACATTGATGTAAGTGTAATACAGAGTCCTTTACTTATATCTAAGTCATAGATACAACAACTTTATTTAAACAAAATATATATACTTATAGTGAATAATTTTATGCCCGCCTGCTACCAAATTTGCCACTTAATACATTATTGTCTCCACATATATGACCCTTTTTGCCATATTTCATGAGTAGTTTTATAATGGATTCATTTTAAAAAGTATATATAATAGTAGAAGTAACGAATGTTTCCCCGTACGGGCCAAAAAAAGAGCGAAATAGCCAATTTTTTGTCGCTATTCCAAGGGCAGCCATCCCTCCCTCGAGAAACGTGACATTGAGCCTTCAGCAAGTTGTATTTACTATACTGCGGCGCGATTTGGAAAAATAGAGGGGGACACGTTTAGTAAACAGAACAGAGTGCACGCTAGTCAGACATGACAGTCACGTGACCCCCGAGCTGAAATGAAAATGGCGGACGCTAGGCTCTGACGCACTCAATGCTCCTCACTTTCCAGCGAAATCTAGGCCTGAAATAAGGAATAGGGCTATATCGTACGTACTAAAACGTAGGGGAAGGCTTCAGGTTTACTTTGAGTCCTTCTAGAGGAATTCTACTTAAGTTTTCTGGAGGTACCGACTCGTTTGTAACGCCGGACCCATCATGATACTTCATGGACGGTCACAGCATGGAAATGACCTGTACATGGCTCCGGGCGATCGCCAAGTCGCCGGATAGATAGCCCCAAAGAGAAGCATGAACAGAAGTGGTATGGGATTTTTAGTAAATTGGTGAACGTTAGGTAAAATAACGTTTGTCACAACTTGGACTTCAAAATATATATATTTTGGCCCAGACATCTGCACAATTCACCAATATTCTATATATATCCTTTGTTATATTTACAAAATGTGTACGATCTTTTCAACGGAAGTTATGATGGAAGTTAAGGCCTATATTTGTTGTATTATAGAACTGAAATATGTTGCAAATAATCTACAGTATGGCCGTGGAGTTGGTCAGATCAATCAGATGTCGTAGACCCAACTTTCCATTCATTAAAAATAAAAAAGGAGGTTACACAGTTTGATTTGTCATGCTTGTTCACATATCTGTATAACTGCATACCATTAGCTCAGCTGCCTTTTACTAATGCTTGGACCCCAACTCAGGGGTCAAAATCATCAACTTTAAAATATGCCTCAGGATGGGTTATTTATTACCTTACGGCCCCGTAACATTTTCTTGAATATTTGACAGTTATTGGTATACTGAATTATCCACCTTTGTGACATCAATCAATTTGCAAACGTTAAGTAAATTGAATGTCAATAGATTTGGAATCATATACGCGATTACAATGTCAACAAATTTATTTAATTATTATATTTTCAGGTTATGGTACAGATAGCCCTGAGATTAGAAGAGGAAGATCGTATACTGCGAGATGAAAATACAACGTAAGATCCTGTTCATTTTTTTGATGTACACAATATCTTGTAAGGTCACTTAAAAGGTGACACATCAATTAACTCTTGTGGTCCTTTTCGTAGCAACTTAGACTATTAACGGCATGGTTAAGTTGCAAATTTATACATAGCAGCAAAAATTGTGGCCATTTTACTCAACCATATTCAGCATCTCTCTTCTCGAGTAGACCAATCTATTTGATGCAGTTTACCTGTTGACCTCAGCATGTGTTATTTTTACATGTTCTGGGTACATGATTTGTTATTTATTGCAATTTCTATGCGATTGACTGTGTAGCACACCATTGCAGTAGTGTAGAAATATTGATTAACATACTAGCTATGAGTTATTGGTGTATTAATATATAGACCATGTGTACATTAATATATACTTGATTTCTTTCAGGTGCGCGATATGCTTGGACACAAGTACTGGTATTTACTACACATTGCCTTGCAAGCATATGTACCATAGGCAGTGTATTACAGATTGGCTGAAGGTACGTCTATTAGTTTCAACTTATTTCTTTTATGGTACCTTAACTGGCTTGCATGTGTGGTTGTAAGTAGTAGTAATTGCTCAAATCTACCTGTTAGACGCCAGTAAATTATTCAGGCACTATACAATATGCCGCCTATCAAAATGTGAAATTATTATCTAATTACCTCAGTCAGTACGGGGGACCTTTTCGCCTGTATTCTGTATACTAGTACTTCACTAATTGTTATCTTTAGCCGCATTTTCAGTATATCACAAGCACTTTGATTTAATCGTCCGCATTCATTGACAATTACGCCTTTTTGAGATCTAACCGAATAGCAAACAATTTAGACATAGGGCATTACTTTATACTATTTTCATTGCCTTTTTGCAGGTGTCCCCCTCTTGCCCCTTCTGTCGAGCACCTACGCCCCAGCTGGTAGGTCAAGGTAAACAAAAACTTTTTCTCAAACTACGTTGCACATTACTACATTATATACTGTACTTGTGAATAATATATAATTGCACTGTATGCACTTGTGTTTGTTATATATAGTTACAAGTATGTTTGAAAAACAAGGGTGTACAGGGATACGTGAGATCAACAGGTTTGAATTTAATAGTAGTGTACAAATTCAGTTACTCGAGCCGAAATCTATCACCAAATAATGGCCAGACTTACGTATTAGAGATACCTGTCTTTGATTTGCCCTATGACCTTTTGGTGGGCGAGGAAAATTGTCACGCTGCAGTAGATATTAAATCAATCAGATAGATAACAAGTCTTTCTATTTCCTGAGTGTTTCCTGTAACCCATAGCAGGTTGCCAGGTGAACGTACTACAAAAGTGAACATGACTAGCCAAGCGAAGTGACTACTTAATTAGCTCAGTCACTGTGATATCTGTATATTAGTACTTCACTAGTACCTCTATAACAAAGCCAAGAAAACAAGCCAAGAGGTAAACTGCATCAAATACATGAAAGTTACAAGGGGGTGAAAAGCATAAAACAAACACACTCTACATACGTGGCAGACAAACTGGGAGAAAGTATATTTGACAAACCCAAAATCTTCTGGTCGTATATAATAGGACTGAGGAAAGACATTATAGGGGTAGTACCTCTAAAAGTGGATTATACCACTATCAGTAACAGCGGGAAAAAAAGCAAAAGCTCTCAGCGCACAGTTCCAAAGTGTTTTCACAGAGGAAGACACCACAGATATTCCATCTCTATGTCAGCCTTGTACTCCTTCAATGGAACATACAGCAGTTTCTACTTATGGCTTTGAAAAGGTGCTTCATGGTCTCGGTTCGTCTAAATCATCATACCTGACCAAATACCACCTAGATTCCTATAGATGACAGCTTGTGAGATCGCACCTGTACTAACTAACATCTTCCCACACACGTTAAACACTGCAGAAATCCTTACAGACTGGATACATGCAAATATATGCGCTATCTTTAAAAAGGGAGATAAAGTGGTCCCCAGCAACTACAGACCTATTTCACTGTCCTTCATATCCTGCAAACATCTTGAACATATTATCCATAGCCAAATCATATAGCATTTAGAAAGCTACAATATATTGACGAATTATTAGCATGGATTCAGAGCCAAACGATCCACAGAAACATAGCTTATACTAACAAACCATGACATAACAGGCGCACTGAACAATAAACGACAGGTAGATCTAGCAATACTTGATTTCACTAATGCTTTTGACAAAGTCCCCCATGGCAGGCTCATCAATCAAGCGTAATCTGTGGGCATGCCTAACTAGAGTAAAATGACTTAGATATACGTCTCTTTTAACACCGAACCTAGAATATGCAGCGACATTATGGGATCTACATACAAAGAAAAACAAACAAACTTTTGGACCACCGCAGAAAGGTTGGTGCATTGACTTTTTTCCCCCGCATGTACCACAGAGAACCACAAACCCTGTTGAATGACCTTGTTACTAAACACAGAGAGGTGCGGCGGGTGACACGCCAGTCAAAATCTTATCACGAGAACACTCTGGTGGTCCCTGTCTCATACACCAACAGTCATATGAGAACTTTTGTATTGACAATAGTTAGGCTTTGGAACAGTCTTCCAAGGGAGATTGCTAAGATCAGGGACAAACAAAGATTCAAACGTGAAGTTAATTCTTTCTTCAGTGTAAAACTCTGACAGCATTTTGTCTTCGCAATCATGTTGCTAATGCTGAGTGAGAGCTGACATAGATAATAAAAAAAATAAAAATAAACAAGAAAGGGTACAGAATCAAGCTGCAAGATGCTGTATGAACAACTATGAAAGAGGTGCCAACGACACAGAAATGGAAAATAACTTACAGTGGGTGTCACTTAAAGACAGAAGAAAATACCCTACTATGCGTGATGTAGAAAATGTCTAATAAACGGGTGGACGTCCCAATTACTAAGTAACTTATACCAGCACAGAGGAGAACAGAAAATAGCCATGCTTTCAAGTACAAGGGATATCAACCAAGCATTGAAACAATCAAGACTACATTCTTTCCTAAAACTACTACAGAGTGGATCTTGCTGTCACCAAGAACAGTGGGGGCATTGTCACTAGATAGCTTTAAACAATGTCTAGAGATAGATGACCTTAGGTTAGGTGTAACAAGTCGATCAAAGTAATGTAACCAGCTGTCGCTGTGCCGCATGCCTGTGAAGCTGGTGTGCTACGCTGAAAGGCAATTTTACTGGCTATACAGATACAGATACAGTAGCGATCGTAACCTCTCCTCAGAAAATCTATAGCTCTAATAATTAGTAGCATCAAACAGAGGTGAAATTAACATATATATATCTAACATCGTTCATGTCCCTTTTAACAGACACACAAGCAGAGGATCCACATGGTATGTTAACCCACCTATTCATTTATATCAACATCCCTAAATGAATAATTTTTATATATTGAACCTCCTCCTCCCTGCAGTGATTGGAATTAATTTATAAGGCCCTTGTATTTACAGCCCGAGATTTGATCCTGAACGGGTTTGATCGTAAGTGGTGAACAATTGCTATACTTTTTACCCAAAGCTTATTCCTTTCTTATTCTGTATCATGACAGTCTAAAATTTATTATCCCTTTAAAGTAAAACGCTACTTATTTCCACTTTTCCAGTATCAGGCCTCGACTTCGTAGACATGAATTGTAAGTTTCATATCTTATTTTACGTTGGTCACACCCAACTACTGGAGGACATATCTCAAATTCCGACCTTGTTCGAATCAATTTCACATTTGCTTCCTGTATCGTCGACAATGCCCATGATCTTTACTTATTACTTAACTTAACCTGGACTTGAACACCTTCGATAGTACATATAAAATTTAAATTCGCCCATTCCAACCCATCTCTTGTCTTAACCTCATTGTGTAATAGTCTATTAATTAATGACGCACAATTATTGTTATAATACTAACTAGCTCTTGCTTACTTCTTCAGTTGCCGACCTCGACAACCTGGACCGTACGTTATATTACTCTTTATTTGAAATTTAGATAGCTCTAAGCAATCTCTTTTAGGGCTCCTACCCACACAATCAATATAATGTCACTGACCTGGGTACAAATATAGGACATAATCCTGCAACTCCACTACCCCAT
>NW_017804655.1:5191-7269 GCF_001625305.1 Branchiostoma belcheri | reverse complement strand
CAATATGTGTTTACAATAGTTGAACACTCAAGTAGGTGATTGTTGACAGCTCAGTTCTTAGATGTTTTCCATATATTCCAATAGGGGCTGGAATTAGTGGGCTGCGCCCTGACAGAACTTTAGGGAGGGGGGTCAGATTGACCATTGTAGCTTATATTTGCCTAAATTAGTTCTTTGGGTTAGGAGCAGGCTATAGGTGACTCACTGGACTCAGATTTGCTAAAAAAAATTCTTTGATTTTAGTGTTTTTGACCATTTTTCTTTAGATTTTGTAGCCTTTATTGACAGTGCAGTATGTGCTGTCCTTAAACAGTTTAATAGGCAAATGCCAGGGCCAGCAAATTCTTACTTTTTCCTCTGTTTTTCTTACTTTTATCTCAGTAATATGGACCCCACCAATAGGCTCAGACCAGTGCCCTAGGCCAGGGAATGGGCCACCAACACCAGTTATCAAATGTATTCCCAGGGGACCATTTCTCATCAGAGATCTTTGACACTTGGGCTGAGAGTTTACAACCCTTACCCGGTTTATGCGAAAGTATTGAAATCTGTCAGTTTTGAACTTGAACCCCCTGTCAGGGCAAAGGCCACCGAATGGCGCATGCCCAGAGGGCCCAGTCTGAGACCCCTTTGAGTGAGTGCAGCCAAACCAACTGAAAAAGCCTTTTTCTTGGTATGTGTGGATAAATGCTGGCATTTTCCAGCTGGAGAGTTATTTCTATTTCTATTAACTTGAAAAAACTGGCTGTTAGGGTTGTTTTGGCTGCTTGGTAGGTTCTAAAACTAACCCCATCTTCTTGTCTTTTGGTGGTCTTCAAGGGGGTCAGAGGTCATACTGCCAGTGTTTGCATTTGCCGTGCCAGGTATCGCTGGTCAAAAAGTGAAATTTTTGGACTAAATGGACAATGGACCCTGTCAATATGTGTTTACAATAGTTGAACACTCAAGTAGGTAATTGTTGACAGCTCAGTTCTTAGATGTTTTCCATATATTCCAATAGGGGCTGGAATTAGTGGGCTGTGCCCTACTAGCTCCGTCTGATGGGCGCCGCCATTTGATAGTTATCTACTTACCTTTCAGATAACTACAGTTATCCGAGCATCGTAAGAATATATGGCGTTCTCATTTAGGACGCTAGGCGGCAGCACTTTACAGTCAAGAAAGAAGAAAGAATACCCAGAATGCCCCATTCAGCCTCGGTTTCGTTCTCTCTCATGTGTAGCGAGCTAAGGGTTAACCTCAGCGAACACTGGGATGGGAAAGAACTGGGGTGGGACATATATTCTTACGATGCTCGGATAACTGTAGTTATCTGAAAGGTAAGTAGATAACTATCAATTATCCATCGCATCTCCAGAATATATGGCGACTTGAAAGATGTGAGATGAGGTAATAAAGTCTCACCTAATAGGGAAAAGATCCTGGAGTTGACACTACAGGAATCCCTGCTTCCCCAATACACCAAAGGCATAGATTCCGGTCCCCTGGCACAAGTCCAGGTCCGCCAACTTTACAGCACAGGAAAACAATTTGGGGTATTCTCCTTCAGAGCCATACTACCGTCCCATGGAGGATAGTATTTCCCTACCAATATCAGAGTCCTCTACTGGACGATGATAAAACGTTTCAAAGGTTACTGCAGAGGACCAATCTGCTGAGCGGATTACCTCTGTTAATGACATTCCCTTACCAAGGGCAGCAGAGGTGGCAGCACCTCTGTGAGAATGAGGCTTAAAGATACTTGTGTCTATACCAGCCTCCTTCATTACCAACTTCAACCACCTACCAAGGGTGGCTGATCCTACAGCTTTTTCAGTCCTAAAGGACAGAAAGAACTCCTTGGGCCGATTAACATATTGTGTCCTGTTAAGGTAGGCCTGAATACAGTCTACAACACACAGACTCTTCTTTTCAGGGTAAGCCCTGAAGACAATTTCCCGAAAAGGTCGGGCTGGCCGATCAGTTTTGGTTAACTGAGGGGGAACAAAAAGTTACTTTGGAAGATGAAATACTCATCAACCCAGTAGACAGTGTGGCTAGTGTACCACACCTATCAGCACAGGTTAGCGCCATCAAGG
>NW_017804655.1:0-5171 GCF_001625305.1 Branchiostoma belcheri | reverse complement strand
GAAGGGGTCCAGACTCCTGTCTCTACAGCAGGATACGAAAATTTTCCAGGCACTCTGAGTCTGATATTGTTTATTGGTCGATGCCCTAGTGGCGGCACATGCCAACTCCGCAGCATCCGCAGACAAACCTGCACCCGTCAAGGCCTGCCTGACACAAGCCAAGCGGCTAAGTGGAGGCATCTCCACAGGGGATGACAGTCCCCTTGACCTGGTAGACTCAGTACTGACTTCTCCACTGGGAAGAAAGAAAGGATCTGCTACTGCTAGCTCCCGGAGGAGCAGAAACCACGCCTGGAAGGGCCAAAACAGGGCGATAACCAACGCCTCTGCCTGTTCCCTTTTGATTTGCCAGAATGCGCGCTAGTAGACACACTGAAGGAAAAAACATACAACTTGATGTTGTGCCAGGGTAAAGACAGAGCCTCCACCCCCCAAGCCTCTGGATCTGCTCGACGGGAGCAGAGCAGAGGAAGTTGTTTGTTCAGCCGTGACGCAAACGTGTCGATCTGAGGTCGAAACTTCAGATGTCGGCAAGCAGCCTTGAACAGATCTGGTCTCAGAGTCCATTCGGTGTGATCGTTGAACGATCTGGACTCTGCATCCGCCACTGTGTTGAAAACACCTGGAAGATGTTCCGCTGACAGATGCAACTTGCGGGCTAAGGCCCACTTCCAAATCTCGACCGCTGTGGTACACAGGGATAGAGACCTGCAACCACCTTGATGGTTGATTTACGCTACTGCGAAGGTGTTGTCCAACCTCAGGATTACATGCTGATTCTAAAGATGTTTTGCAAAACATTTCAGACCGAAGAAGGCTGCTTACAGATTTTAGCGATTTTAGATCCTGTAGGCCCTCCATTTTGAAGTGTGGAGCGTCTACATACTGGTTTAGGGGTCGAACATTTATTACTGGGCGCCAAGCGCCAGTTTTCTTGGGAACCAAAACAGATGTGATAGAAACTCTCCCTCTACCGAGGGAGTCGGAATCACAGCTCCTTTCTCCAGTAGGGATTGGAGCTCCTGAAAATTATCTGAGACTCCTCCGGTGAACGAACATGTTCTTTCGGAGGGAAACGCTGCCGCGGTCGCCCCTTCAGATGGAGCCTTAGACCCTGAATAGTCTTTGTGCCATGGGTCTGTTGTGATGGACTGCCACTGTGGTAGAAAAACCGCAGGCGTCCGGCAACCTGTTCCGAAGGCCCCAGCGGAGGGGGCGACCGCGGAAGTGACCCGGGGCCAACAAAGGACAAATTAGTTTTTTGTGGCAGGCTTTGTGACCTTACGGTCACCTTTCCCAGAGGTTTGCACTTGAAGGCCACGGTACTGTTGGTATGGACGAAAGGAGTCCTGTTTACCGACCTTCCCTTTGTAAGGGCCAGGTCCCTTCTTGTACCGTCCCACAGCGTTCCCGGAGGATTGCTGGTATCTGTAGCCCTTGGTGTTAGTGGCTGAGCCAGTAACGTTGAGCTTGTTGACAGTTTTATCTGCCTTCTCAATTTCCTCTATTTTCTGGATGATATCCTGTCCCAATAACCACTTACAGGATGGGATGGTCAGGCGATCATCTTCCGACTGAGCCTTATCATCCACAAGACACTTGTAGCGCGAGTCCACCCACTCGTGGATCAGTCGTCTCCTGAAGGAGGTGACTTGGTTACAAACCATTCCCAACAACTGCCCTGTCACGTTGAGGTTAGTTGCTATGCTTAGCGCCTTTTCACGTGTCTCTGGGTCCTCGGATACCGTGAGCTGTTGCAAATCATCCAGTGATTTCAACATGGGCTGAGCAGCCTTTAACACATGCTCTTGTATCCCGCAAATTGTGTCGTCCAGCTTCACAGCTTGGACTTGGACTTTGCCGTTGTGTTTGACAGTTTTCCACTTGTCTCTCAGTGAAGGCTGTAGCCTTGGAGCTGCAACTACTTCGAGCTGCTCAGCATCCAACTTGTGTGGCTTCTCTGCCTCCATAAACTCCTTGTCCCTCCAAGTCTGGCATCTCTGCCTTTTGAACCAGTTAAAAACTGGTTGGGAAATGCGAACCCCTGCCTAGCAAGATCGGAAATCCTGCAAAAATGCAGGCTGATCCAAAGTAGGGTTGGGACATAAATGAGAAGTCTCTGCTGGGAGACTTACATTATCATTCTCATCCAGGCTCTCAGAACCAGAGGCTGGATGTATGCTTAAGGAATCATCATTATGGGGTTCCAGTCTGGAGGATGTGCCCGGATGGCAGATAGACTGGCAGTGGGCTGCTGGTTGGCTTTCCGACCCCGGCCGGCAGCTTGGCTGGCAGCCGGGATCGCCTTCTTCCTCTTTATAGCCTTAAAGGGTGAACGGGAACGTTCCCGAAAACGGTCTGCATAGGTCCGTATAAACCTATGTTTAGAGCGAGAACGTCGGCCATGATCAGAGTCCTCGCTGGTGGAAAACGAGTCTTGCTCGGAAACTATGGGTTGAGAAACTTGTTCTCTGGCAAAGCCCTGTGCCTGTAGGGACTGGGCTACAGCTTGTGACACCATGCTATTGATGTGTTGGAACAAAGCTGCGTCGTCAATGAAAAAAATTCTGGCCAAAAGGTTGAGACCCTTGGCCACCTGGCTCAGTCCTTGGCGGCACAAGAGTGGCACCAAGAAACCCGCCATGTTGTTGTTGTTCGCCCAAGGGCGAGAGCGCCGCGACCGAGGTCGACGCTACATATTTCGACATATCCACCAAACTAGCGGTTGTTTGCGACACAGCCGCAGTGGTGGAAACCACAGACGTGACTGGAGTAGTCATGTCTAAGAACTCTCACCAGAAAGGCAAAAAATGCTCAAGAAAAAAGCAAGAAAATTTCAAGAGCGAAAAATTGTACCTACCGCCTTAGCGAGCAACAATGAGAGAGAACGAAACCGAGGCTGAATGGGGCATTCTGGGTATTCTTTCTTCTTTCTTGACTGTAAAGTGCTGCCGCCTAGCGTCCTAAATGAGAACGCCATATATTCTGGAGATGCGATGGATAACTTGTTTTACAAGAAATNTAAACCTATGTTTAGAGCGAGAACGTCGGCCATGATCAGAGTCCTCGCTGGTGGAAAACGAGTCTTGCTCGGAAACTATGGGTTGAGAAACTTGTTCTCTGGCAAAGCCCTGTGCCTGTAGGGACTGGGCTACAGCTTGTGACACCATGCTATTGATGTGTTGGAACAAAGCTGCGTCGTCAATGAAAAAAATTCTGGCCAAAAGGTTGAGACCCTTGGCCACCTGGCTCAGTCCTTGGCGGCACAAGAGTGGCACCAAGAAACCCGCCATGTTGTTGTTGTTCGCCCAAGGGCGAGAGCGCCGCGACCGAGGTCGACGCTACATATTTCGACATATCCACCAAACTAGCGGTTGTTAGCGACACAGCCGCAGTGGTGGAAACCACAGACGTGACTGGAGTAGTCATGTCCAAGAACTCTCACCAGAAAGGCAAAAAATGCTCAAGAAAAAAGCAAGAAAATTTCAAGAGCGAAAAATTGTACCTACCGCCTTAGCGAGCAACAATGAGAGAGAACGAAACCGAGGCTGAATGGGGCATTCTGGGTATTCTTTCTTCTTTCTTGACTGTAAAGTGCTGCCGCCTAGCGTCCTAAATGAGAACGCCATATATTCTGGAGATGCGATGGATAACTTGTTTTACAAGAAATTGACCTCTAACCTTCTGTCACGTGATCGTTTTGGCGCCAAAAAATTTCCTCTCTCACTCCGGCGGCAGTGGCAGTTCCTTCGTCGCAATCGCTTCATCCGCTTCGTTACTCCAGGAACTACTGATCTCGGTAGAACCTCCAATTTGTTACCCTACCAATCCTCGTTCCAGATCCCAGTTCCTATTCCAGATGACGACGCAATTACGACCCGCGAAGCCAGAGCATAGAGACGACCAGTGTGTTCTTTATTCTTCTCATACCAACTGCACAGTACGCATGCGTACACATCGGATCAAACCATTATCCTAAGGGGGGTGTTTCTACATGGCAACACTTGAACTTCCAGGTCCTGTGGTTTTAAGGTGGACTTAATCAGGGAGCATGGCTTAATAATAACCATGACCAAGTAGCATACCTCTGTCATAGGAGCTCTCTGAGCATGGGAACAGTGCGACAGCTCTGGCAGTCCACAGTAAGAACAAGAGTGGAGCATGTTGGTCATGGGTGTTAAGCCATGCTCCATGACTAAGTCCACATTAACACCACAGGACTTACTTTGGGGGCAAAGAGGAGGACCATGGTCATGTCTAAGTTGTTTATAAGACCAAATTTCGCCAGGGGTCATATACACATGTACAAGACCACGTGGATGTCCAATGAACACAGAACTGGCTGTACAGTAACCCAAAACATTTGACTGGCTCTTGCGAGCCTTGTTTTTGTGTGACCTATATGACGTAATAAAAAAAATAGTCAGTGTCCTAAGTAAACAAATGAAAGAAATTAAACGAAGCGCCAAGCTCGAGTGGTGGGAGAACCAGGCTGACAAAGCAAAAAGAGCTGCTACCTGAAATGATATGCGTACGGTGTATCAGATCAGTAAGAAGATCACTGGCAGCTCGAAAGCGAGCATGGGGCCAGTCAAGGCCAAACATGGCACCCTGCTATCCAAATTAAAGGGGGGGCAAGCTTGCCAGATGGGCAGAACACTTAAAGATGTCCTCAACCGACCTGACCCCACTTCACCGGCAGTCACTGACATACCTTTTAACCTCCTCCCAATCGACACCAGTTACTTTACTGAGTTGGAAATACAGAAGGCTATACAGAACATGAAGAACAACAAAAGTCACCAGAAATGGATGGCATCATTGCAGAAATGCTTAAGGCTGGAGGGGAATCCCTTGTGAAGTGGATGTAATCATGCCTGGTATCTGGAGGAAGTACATAAACAGAGACGTCCTGTCCAAACTTTTGTACGGCTGTGAAACCTGGAATTTGAAGTTGAGCCAAAACAGGAGACTTTATGCCTTTGACAGCAAGTGCTTACGGAAAATCATAGGCATGCCATTGTATTGGAACGGCTTCATCTCAAATAAGAACATCAGAGCTAACCAACAGCCAGTGTCCTCCATCATATGTAAATGCCATCTCAACAGGTTAGGACGTTGTCAGACTCCCACCTGACGGAATTGCCAACCAGGTCCTAATACCCAGCCAC
>NW_017804654.1:3743-7221 GCF_001625305.1 Branchiostoma belcheri | reverse complement strand
TGTCGCTTCCATTGAAAATGTTTAAAAATCCCCGAAATCGGCGTCGCCCGTGACTTTCGGAGACAGGTATTCCTACATTTCGAGCATGTGTGTCTTACGGAGTAGCTAGGGGGTTGATCTGTGGTGTTTTGTTGGACTAGGCGGCAGAGACAGAGGCCAGGCGCCGAAAAAACTGGGCAGTACGACGACAAGCTTTCCCCCGCGAAAAGCTGAATTTGGAACCATGAGTGACCACTACTACAACCCTGAAAGTCCCACTGGGTGAGTATTATATCCTTATCCACACTTCCTCTCTGTTACACCAAGGTACATCTGTTTCTGGAGACTATAAAGAAGACACAGATGTGCTTAGGTTGACAGATATCACAGGAAAGATGGTGGAAAGGTGGAAAATCACACATGTATGCGAGCAAGCCAAGCCACGCTTCCAAAACATGTCAATCAGTTAGGTGGAAAATACCTGGTTAATGTTTGACGGTCTTGGCGAAAACAGTGGCTCTGCTAGCTCGTTTGTAACTAGAAATGTTTCTAACATAGCGTATTCCTTGTTGATGTAGTATTTTTTTTTTATCATTTAGTGGTCTGTTTTCAGGTCTATAGAAACACAAATAATTTATTATGTCTCTCATGGGGGTGTTGGGTACAGGTATGTGGCATTATTATCCTCAGTATCCTCGATACCCAACAACCCCATAAGAGTCCATGGTTGTTACTTACACATATGTTAATGCTTCATTGTATAGAATATTTGTCTACCATTAGAGGTCATACCTGCAAAACAGAATAGAAAGAATTTAGACAGGAGTCCAGATGAAAAAACACAAGTCGATCAACACCAATGTTGCATATTGAGGACAGAAAAATGATACATTCACATGAATCATAATGATACTAGTATTTGTCAATATCATATTATTGAAAGCATTAGGTATATTGCCATAAAGGTCTCCACCAGGAAATATGTTAAAAGTTCTTTGAAATTCCAATGGTATATGACATTTAACACCAAGGTTTAATCATAAGACTCTGACTCCAAGGTTTGGCAGATGAAACAAATATAGAACTACAACCCTCCAGACTGCGACCGTTTTGGTCGCATATGCGACCAATAATTACGAAATGCGACTTAACTTTTTACTCTGGTCGCGCACTGCGCGACCGGTAGAAAATCCGCTGTGCGCCTAAATTATTGGCTGCCATATCTCGCCTCAAAATCCGACCGGTACTTTCTCATTTTACTAATACTTGGACGGTACATTTTTCAAAATAAGGGTATTGTTAACAGCGTTGAAAATACAAGGTTTTACGGGGCAAACATGTTCTTTCCCGCGACTACGTTGTTTGGAAGCAAGGGTGCCCGGGCACAAGCTAGTTTCTTTGAGATGCCGAGTTTTGCCGACACCCAAGTGAAAGCGGTCCCGTCTCATGCCGATTGACAGAACTCCTGACACCAAACATACGGTAGATTTACTAAATCATCGTAGCTGATCCTTTGTAATTGACAGATTACCTCCCTTTTAGATGTAAGTTATATTTAGGAGCACCTGTTATTTCGAAAATGTTAGCTTTAGACGTAGCTAGTAACCGCGGGCGTCAGTAGAAAAATCGTGGAGCTCGGAGGAACATGTGCTGATATATACGTAAATTTTCAAATAGAACAAAGAAATAGACGTCAAAACAAACAACTCAATAGATTACCGGTATTTTATCACTATTTTTCATCCACAGTTACTTGTTTTTGCTCCGCCTGGAACCGCAAAAATCCATCGAAAACTTCACTTGCGATCGTTCGACACAGAGGTAAACAAACCGCCGCCATTTTGTTACAGGTTTTTCGGTGCGGAAGACTGTATTGTTTTTCTTTACCTGCCGATAAATCTCGCGATAACGAGCGAATGAATGACGCACTATTTATATTAAAAAAACGTTTTGTTTTCTTCCGGTATTCTATTCATGGCAGCGGACTTTGGTATTTTTTCTTGGTTACATGAAAAATTACAGAAGTAGTGAGTGGACTTTGACTGGTGATTAAAAAAAAATCTTGATAACATGATTGTTCTTGAAACATATTTATCAACAGTAGCATGACATAGTAATCATTATAATTTATAATGATACATTTACGTGTAATTCTAAAGTTAAAAGAAATTTGACAGTATTGTACTGCTCATGTATAACATACATGTAGTATGCAAATTTGTAATTATTATGATGTATTACAACAAATTGTGCAAAGGTTGGCGATAGAATATATTAGATACTGTGATAATAGAACTTATTTTACGATTTTACTTTGCGCGACCAGATTTTTTGTCTGCGCGACCAGATTTTTGTCTGTGCGCCTAACTTTTTGAGGCTAGGAGCGCATGTGCGCCTAGGCTAAAAATTTAGTCTGGAGGGTTGAACTAAAAGCAGCATACGTCAAAAAAGGTTAGACATCCAGGTAATGAGATACACAACTTCAAGAAATTGTTACTCAAGCAACTGGATAGATTTTGAAAACTGTCAGATGTTTCAAGTAGCCTCCACTTCTTTTCCACTACTTAAAACATGTGACAGTTCTCAAAATTCTCCAGTTGCTTTAGTAACAATTAATTTCCGTGTGTAAAAGCAGCATCGATATCTGTATAAGACTAAACATAGATAAACTCCATCTCAAAGATGGCAGTTTTGGCAACTTGAAGATTTGGAAGACTTACCATTAACAGCAAGGAAACTTTCAACCCTTTTGTGTCTCCCGTATGCATAAGAATTTTGAGTCTCATGTTCGTATTTACACAGCTTTGTATGTTAAAAAGATTGGGAAGAATGCTCACTCACCATTCTTCTTCGTGTATTTTCAGGGATATGGACATCAGTTCAGAGTCTGGCTCTGAGGTAATCATGATTCCTTTTGATACATACAGAAATTACAATATTAAATCTTAAAGCAAGCATATGATAGGTAATCTCTAGCCTAGCATGCAGGTCACCAGTCCAATATTTTATATATTCCACTGAATTGTATTCTTTTCAGTTGAAAAATATTTTGCTTAAAAGTGATTATTTATTCGAAGTTGATTTATTTTCTTGGGATGATATTTGATCATTTTAAACTGATGCCCAACACCAGTGGTTATCTAAGAACTATTTTATCATCAGCCAAAACTACAGTAATCTGTCCAAGACCTCCACAGGTCTGATATATTTACTGTAAATCTGAAAACTTTCACTGTGTTTTTATTTTTGCAGTTTTTGCAGTGACCCTTTTACCACAAATTCTTGCTGCCACAAACGTGCAATCCCAATGTATTACTAATGTACTACAGTATCAAGATATAGGGGAATTCTTTTTTACACAACCAAAGAGTCTCACCTCGCTGACGTTTCCGTGTCTATCAGACACCTTCTTCAGAGCTTCTGACTGGAGTACTGCATCTCGCCGCTATAAGCGCCACCTACATCGGCTACATATAGCGGCGAGATGCAGTACTCCAGT
>NW_017804654.1:1942-3693 GCF_001625305.1 Branchiostoma belcheri | reverse complement strand
CAAGCAAGCATTTTCCTTCTGCTTGGAGAAGAAAAAAGAAGAACTTATTGTACAATAATTGTACCGGTATGGCAGCATATACATAATACATATAGTTGGTATTGCTAACATTTATCTAACAGTTCTAAGAAGCTACCTTTTTTTATAGATAACAATAAAGACACTCTAACTATATTACTCCAGCCCTAATGATAATAACTTACCCAGAGATCTTCCGGCAGTATGATGGGGTTGGTCATGTCAGCGTGCATCTGTCCTAGCTTCTTAAGCTCAGGGATCAGATAGTCTGGGTCATCCAGGGAGTCTGGGGGAGAAAAGTTGTCAGACTCTTAGTAAAACGTTTACACGGAGGCCAAATTGTGAAGTGATTGGTCAATGATTATCCTGATGAAGGTGACAGTGGTGGCTGAAAATTTGAATTCTGTGTAAATTGAACGTTCAACGTTTTACTATGATTACTACCAACACATGAACTACCAACACATGATAATTGTCAGACTCTTGTCACCTCTGCAAAAAACAGGGTCTAAGACAGCAACAATAGCTGGAATACAAATGTAGGTGGCAGAAGAAGTTGATGAGCTAAGCACTTTGATATGGTAAGGGGTACGAACATATTCCTGGGATGTTTGTAACCTATGTCTCATTGATTTCTCAAAAAGGTATCTGTTCTTCTTCTTCCTATTCTGTGCAAACCTCAATTGGTTGAGGGCTCCAGCACGGTGGGGGTGGGGGTATTGAATGGGGTGGTCGCTCGTACAAGTTTGTGTGTATACCGGTATAGCCGCCCCTCAGCTTAACACACCAGCTTCGCAGGCACGCGGCGTGGCGGCAGCTAGCTATATCACACCAAATGACCTGTTACACCTAATCTTTGCACATTTAATTGCAGGAGTTGTTTAACGCTTTCTAGTGATGATGCACCAACTTAATGATAAGAATGTCTTGAAATCGCACGACAAACTGCAGTACAAAACCCTTACCTACTACATGGTCCATCGCGCTCAGGATCCGTACTGACAACTTCTGCAGGTACGGACTGCTCCGCATTTCATCCTCCGTCAACTGCCGCAGCTGTGGCCACTTGTCTTTGATCTCAGGACTGCATCGAAAGAGGCTACAGAAGAATATATATAACCAGTAAAGAGCTAGCTTTGAGTTTGAGTTTTATTTAGATCCACAATTAGCCTCATAAGAGGCTATTCTTCCTGTGGTCTACACGTTCATATTTACATACATATATTACAAACGTACAAAAACTTTAGAAAATTAACAGTACATGGCAGACTTTACACAATTCCTTAAATACACTATTTACAATCCAGTACTTAGCTGTAGTCTAGCCGGTATCTCTTTCATTGGCCTCCCTCCCTGCCGAAACTTCTACTTAGAGAATATCCGAAAGTATCAGAAGGTCCTTATACATAAGCAAGTGCAATCTAGATCAACAGAAACCATGACTTATACTGCCGCAAAAAACGGGATGATGCTGTTCCTTTACAAGTCAAGTTTGTCCTCTTTCAGTAGAACGAGTACCGAGGTTATTTAACAAACAAAAAAACGAACAGCCTATCTCCCATGGATCGTTGTACGGCGCTTCTAGATACGCACACTGACCATGCCGTATGGTCCTGTCCTTGGTGCTGAACGCCATCCGCCCCCCTCCCCACGCACAAAATAACAAGTGCGTTTCGTGAAAAATCACGCTTCTATCGACTACCGTAAAAGGATATCTCGGCGATACCACACTT
>NW_017804654.1:0-572 GCF_001625305.1 Branchiostoma belcheri | reverse complement strand
ATGGATGACATCCGCGCGCGCATGAATTTTCGGCCGTTTCCAAAAAAAAAAGTTTTCAACCATACTGTAAATCGTACAAAACAGTTAGCAAAATGAAGCAAAAATATACCGTAAGTTACAAAAAAATAAGTAAAAACTATAGCAATGTCGTAGAATGCCAAAATCAAACGAAAAAAGACGAAATTGTAAGGAAATGAACTTGAAGATTAGATTATTCGCCAAACCATATTCTGTCCCATTTGTTCAACCCTTATGACCACGTAGATTTCATAATGAAAACAACTTTTTTTTTTGCAAAACTTTTTTTATTCGCACGCGCGCATCAGTTTTGGGGCTCCCGGAGGATGTCTTCCATATAATCAAATCAACATGGCCTTACCAAGGCTTGAAAGCGGGTGCGTGCCTCAAACTTCCCAATCTTTTCCATTGGGTTAGAATTCGAACCCGAACCAAGTTCGATCTTGCGTAATTCAAAACGCTGATGGTGCACAAAAATCAGGAATTACGGCGCGTGTGAATCACCAACCAGACATCTATGAGACACATAGTCTCTATCTCTATTGATTGTTTCA
>NW_017804653.1:1335165-1336798 GCF_001625305.1 Branchiostoma belcheri | reverse complement strand
CTCCCAGCAAACAACAGCGACTGCTGGTCCAACCACAACAGGACCAACGCCACTCTCCACCACAAGAGAAACGACTCCTGGAGTTACAACTCAATCAACTACCCCGGGAGCTACAACTCAAGCTGGGACTGGAAGTACAGCGGTGCCAACAACAGTCACGAGCTTCACTTCAACTCAGAGTGCAACTCAAAGCACAACCAAAGAGACCACGTCTCCAATCACAAGCCAGGCATCTACAACTCCTGCAACAGGAACCGCCACAACTCAATCCACAGCACTCTTCACTGGCACAACTACTCAAGGCCCAACCGAGACCACTGCGTCCTTGACTACAGCTGACACGACAACTCAAGGGTCATCTGGCCCAACCACAACCGTCAGTACATCGGCCACAAGTCCTACCGCATCTCAAGCAACTACCTCCCAGCAAACAACAGCGACTGCTGGTCCAACCACAACAGGACCAACGCCACTCTCCACCACAAGAGAAACGACTCCTAGAGGTACAACTCAATCAACTACCCCGGGAGCTACAACTCAAGCTGGGACTGGAAGTACAGCGGTGCCAACAACAGTCACAAGCTTCACCTCAACTCAGAGTGCAACTCAAAGCACAACCAAAGAGACCACGTCTCCAATCACAAGCCAGGCATCTACAACTCCTGCAACAGGAACCGCCACAACTCAATCCACAGCACTCTTCACTGGCACAACTACTCAAGGCCCAACCGAGACCACTGCGTCCTTGACTACAGCTGACACGACAACTCAAGGGTCATCTGGCCCAACCACAACCGTCAGTACATCGGCCACAAGTCCTACCGCATCTCAAGCAACTACCTCCCAGCAAACAACAGCGACTGCTGGTCTAACCACAACAGGACCAACGCCACTCTCCACCACAAGAGAAACGACTCCTGGAGGTACAACTCAATCAACTACCCCGGGAGCTACAACTCAAGCTGGGACTGGAAGTACAGCGGTGCCAACAACAGTCACAAGCTTCACTTCAACTCAGAATGCAACTCAAAGCACAACCAAAGAGACCACGTCTCCAATCACAAGCCAGGCATCTACAACTCCTGCAACAGGAACCGCCACAACTCAATCCACAGCACTCTTCACTGGCACAACTACTCAAGGCCCAACCGAGACCACTGCGTCCTTGACTACAGCTGACACAACAACTCAAGGGTCATCTGGCCCAACCACAACCGTCAGTACATCGGCCACAAGTCCTACCGCATCTCAAGCAACTACCTCCCAGCAAACAACAGCGACTGCTGGTCCAACCACAACAGGACCAACGCCACTCTCCACCACAAGAGAAACGACTCCTGGAGTTACAACTCAATCAACTACCCCGGGAGCTACAACTCAAGCTGGGACTGGAAGTACAGCGGTGCCAACAACAGTCACAAGCTTCACTTCAACTCAGAGTGCAACTCAAAGCACAACCAAAGAGACCACGTCTCCAATCACAAGCCAGGCATCTACAACTCCTGCAACAGGAACCGCCACAACTCAATCACAGCACTCTTCACTGGCACAACTACTCAAGGCCCAACCGAGACCACTGCGTCCTTGACTACAGCTGACACGACAACTCAAGGGTCATCTGGCCCAACCACAA
>NW_017804653.1:1306283-1334464 GCF_001625305.1 Branchiostoma belcheri | reverse complement strand
GGGTCATCTGGCCCAAATACAACCGTCAGTACATCGGCCACAAGTCCTACCGCATCTCAAGCAACTACCTCCCAGCAAACAACAGCGACTGCTGGTCCAACCACAACAGGACCAACGCCACTCTCCACTACCAGCATAACAACTCCTGAAGGTACAACTCAATCAACTACCCCGGGAGCTACAACTCAAGCTGGGACTGGAAGTACAGCGGTGCCAACAACAGTCACAAGCTTCACTTCAACTCAGAGTGCAACTCAAAGCACAACCAAAGAGACCACGTCTCCAATCACAAGCCAGTCATCTACAACTCCTGCAACAGGAACCGCCACAACTCAATCCACAGCACTCTTCACTGGCACAACTACTCAAGGCCCAACCGAGACCACTGCGTCCTTGACTACAGCTGACACGACAACTCAAGGGTCATCTGGCCCAACCACAACCGTCAGTACATCGGCCGCAAGTCCTACCGCATCTCAAGCAACTACCTCCCAGCAAACAACAGCGACTGCTGGTCCAACCACAACAGGACCAACGCCACTCTCCACCACAAGAGAAACGACTCCTGGAGGTACAACTCAATCAACTACCCCGGGAGCTACAACTCAAGCTGGGACTGGAAGTACAGCGGTGCCAACAACAGTCACAAGCTTCACTTCAACTCAGAGTGTAACTCAAAGCACAACCAAAGAGACCACGTCTCCTATCACAAGCCAGGCATCTACAACTCCTGCAACAGGAACCGCCACAACTCAATCCACAGCACTCTTCACTGGCACAACTACTCAAGGCCCAACCGAGACCACTTCTTCAGTGACTACAGCTGACACGACAACTCAAGGGTCATCTGGCCCTCTATTTGGCACATCTTCCTTTACAAGTGACACCACATCTCGTATCCAAACTACACATCTAATTGGAATACAGTCAACATCAACTTTAAGTGAAATTACAAGTCAGCAAACTCCGTTCTTCACCACATTGCAGAGTACAGAAGTTAGTCAAGGAACTTACTCTAGGAGTACATCTTCTCGGCCCGGAGAAAAGACCGACCCAACAAGCACAATCTATGGTACATCTCAGAGTACAGACGAACCCCTTTCCTCCTCTACTTTAACTGACGCTGTTGGGAAGAGCTCCACTCAACCATCTACAATTTTCGTAATAACTGGAGTCATAGGAAGAAGATCAACGTACCAATCCACGTCACTCAGTGCAACAGATGAAAGTACAACTCTGCCAACAGCACAGGCCATGACTACAACAGAAAACACACCACCGGCGTCTGCTGACAGTGTCAGCACCACCACCAAAGTCACAAACCAACCAACCCAGACAACAGATGATCAGGCGTCGACGGTCTCCACACTATTTGACATATCAGGTGAACATGTTTTATAGTTTTGTTTCTAATCAATTCCCCTTTTACAAAATAACATCATGGTAGTCGGATTGAATGTCATATAAACTTGAAAGAAGACTGAAGGAGTATGTATTTGAAATTATGTTTTGTCTTATCAAAATGCAAGTCGAGACAAGTTACGATTTTGCACAATTTGTATGGTTAAAGTATAACTGTCAAAGCTGTTTTTCATGCAGCGTGTCAGCAAGAGGTAGCAAGACTCCAAGCTCAGAACGAGCAGCTTCTACATATCATCTATGGAACCGCCTCCGTAGCAAGCTTGCTGTTGGTGATTTCGACCAAGGTTATCGTTCAGGCGGTGCACAATCTGTACAAGAAATGGAAACTGCCGCGCAGCCAAGGGTCTCGGTCGCGACCATCTACCGAGAGAAGAGTGACACCTGAAGGCAGTGAAGACCATGAAATTACGGTAAGGCTGCTCTATCCACTATTTTCTCAATGTCTGTAATAGAATTTGTTAGCTAATAACAATCGTAGGATTTAACGTAGGATATTGTGCATCATTACAGAGTTGTTGTTTTTTGTGTCCACATCAATTGTAAATGGATTTAAGACATTCTCAAGATAGTGTTGGACTGTTTAGATTCTGAGGTAATATATGTCTCTGCGTAGCAAAAAAGATATGATTTTGGAGCATATCTGAACTTTGACTGCACAATAATATGTCTAATGATATGCTTTTCTGCGACCTGCAGACCAATAATGGACAAACCAACGATGTGGAACAGGGAGTGAAGAAGACTGGCAACGCCTGGCAGCCGGTTCTCCCGCCGGTCCAGCTGGGGTCACGGACCATAACGTTGCCGGCTCCTCGAAGGGCATCCGATGGAGGCTTGTCGCGACCCAAGCTCACCTTCTACCGACGAGGCGGGGTGGTGGTCCCTGCGCCTCCTGGTGGCGCCGGGCCATTCCCGTCCACGCAAACATCTCCGCAAGACCTGCCCGAAACTCGGCTGCCCTCAGACGAAACCTTCATTAGAAGGAAATCCAAGCAAGGGGACTTGATTCTGCCTCAGATACCACCTAACATCCGAGGCGCGATCCCTACTGCGGTCAACGCTCTCCTGCCCATTGCGCAAACTGGAGAAGCTCCCACCACGTCTGTCATCTCTCCAGAGGAATCGTTCTTGGCTATGAAGGCCAAGCAGCAGGAGAACTTGGTACTGCCTAAGCTCCCACTGCCAAGGCGTGGTTCGATCCCGATCCGTACTCGAGAACCCCTCCCGTCCGTACAGACATTATTGAGCAACGCTGGCCTTTCGCAGGTTCCGAAGAAGACCGAAGAAGAGTTAAGAGGCCCCACGCCGATCGAGGAAGGCCAGAATGAGATTCCTGGCGTCGTCAATGCCGAGGAACCTTCCTTACCACCCATACTACGTTCAGAACAAGGCAGGGCTGTCCCGACGTCCACAAAGGAGGGGAACATACCTGCGGAGGAGAAGACTAAAGAACAGACAGACGATGAGACAAAACCAATAAAGGAAAGGCCGGAGACCCAACGAGAAACAACAGACGAGAAAGTGCTACAAGAAGATGAGGAGGAGGAAACAGACGTGATCAAAGAAGAGACAGACGAACAGCTGGAAGAAGAAAAGAACAGACTGCAGGACAGGAGGGGATCTAAGCTGACAGAGGAAGACAAACTACGGATGGCAGAAATCCTGAAGGCTCAAACGGAAAGAAGGCAACAGAAAATGAGGAAGCGAAGAGACAGGCGCAAGAAGAAAGAGGAGGCACAAGTAAACGAAGAGGAAGAAATAAGAAGAAGGGCAGAAGTGGAAAGACGTAACAGCATTGTGGAAGAAGACAGGCGCATCGTGGTGGAAGGGCAGAGGCGTAAGATCATGGAAGAAGAGAGAATAAAAGGTAGGACTACTCATTGATAAATTGAAGTTCAATATCTATATCAAGGACATGTACATATCATAAAGTGATGAAATGCTCGATGTATATACCTGAGTAAACAAAACGAAATATGAACGTTCTCTCATGTCTTTTGCAGTTGAAGCCCCGATCCTCGACGATTTGGAACCGGCACTAGAACAACACGATCCTCACGAGCTAGAGACATATATCAGTGCCTTCTACAGCGCTAAACTGACGGATGACACAGGCCTTCTGAAGGAGACAGAGGGTATCTACGACGCCATACAGGCACAACACGGTATGTTTTATCATATTGTTTTCACTTAATCCATTCGTTCATAATATTGAAAACACTATGCAACATGATCATACGGATCAGAAACTGATTGAAACCAAAAATCTATATTTCCTACAGCTACACTTATGGGTAGCTAATAGGACTTGACATTTTGAGTACTACAAGTACTTTTCCTTTCCAGATTTGACGGAGGCATTTGCGAAACGAGACCTGGTGAAGCTTGATGAAGCCATGGCGGCTGCTGAACGGATTATCAACACGAACGAAAATCGGCCTGCCCCACCACCGGTTAGGGTAGGTTCACATTTCATAGGCAACTTTATCGTAGACCAGAAACTATCAACAAACATATTCAGGAAATTCGATATTAAGATCCGGATGGGGCAGCATACTTTTTACTAATGATTGATGTATCTTCTATTTCCACTCTAACATTAGAATGAGCATGTCACATCTGTCAATACTGACTCAATCAGATATGTTGCACTCACTTAAGTATGAAAATACGTGTTTATGAAACCCTCAGCCTGCAGAAGTGGACTCTCAACACTAACATTAGAATGAGTCACAACCTTTGTCAAAATCTCTGACACAACAAATACTAGCTATATTTACCCACCTTACATATAAGTTTCAATTTCAAAACATATGTTTATAAAAAATCACATTAGTCTTGTGATATGATGTTACAGCCTGGAGGAATCGACCCTCTAAGAGCCAGGAGGATAGAGATGTGGAAGAAGGCGGCTGAGGAGAACAAGAAGGTAACGGACCGCCTGTCACGGCAACTGCACCAAGCTGACAAGATCAAGCAGCTAGAGAAACTAAGGCGAGAGGTAAGCAGACACTGATTCAGCCCCATGTCGTACTCTTTTACACACACATCATTGTCCGACATATCTGTGTGATTTTCACATTTGATCTACTGTAGACATAAAAAAGTTATTGACCTATAGTGTAAAGGTTCTGAATTCAAATACTTAGAAGGTCCCATGAGAAAGGCACTGTACAATGAATGAATGAATCAATCTGTCTTAGTCGTAAGCAACTTGTGCATATAACAATTGCAGTATATTGACAAACCACTTAACCTGTTTCAGGTACTTGATGCAAGTCAAGTTACCATCTCAGAGATAAGGAACTACAACCATCCTCCCCAGAAGGTAATACTAGTCATGTCCATCTAATATTCACCTTTCATCAGTCACCAAAACTGGTATGTTAAGTGGATCCACTCTACATACTGAAATCTGAGATAGTCTTTCGTGCATTTGATTTGACTGTGCAATATTTGTATCCTTCTTCATACAAAATGAGGCATCATTTATTGACATGTCTCGTCCCTCTCTATTTGTTTCAAAGGTTCACCAGGTTATGACGGCTACGTACCTGTTGCTGGGAGTCAAGGAGCGGGAGACAGAGGTATGTGAATCAACGATAACTATAGTCAGAATTATAATACCTGAAATCTCTATAAGCCATAGTCATATTGACATACACGTAGTACTTTAAAAACTATCTTTCACGGTCCACCACAGTACGATAGCCCATTGAATTTTTGACTGTGTCAACCTATATGTATAGTCTTCCTCAACATTCAAATGATCTAGGAGCACTTGATCTTAAGGTTAGCAATTGGTACATGCTTAAAACAGCCAGGAAGTTTATACCACCTAACGTCCTTGTTAAGCAAAGGTATGCTTCAAGATCGCGCAAAATAGATAAAAGGCTAAACCGTAGAATAATCGATATGTACATACGGGTACGAAATGACACGCGCCCTAAATTGTTCATAATCTTTGTTTCTCGTTGTATCTGTTGTATCTTTGTTCCCGGTCATTTTCATGTAATCCATAATTCATAGACATTGTATCAATTAAATGAAATAGTGTAGTATGTAGTCTTAAGTTATATAGAACTCTGTACGTTACCATAAAAACCCATGCCTCATATACATATTGTATACCAATCATATAAAATAGTGAAAATAGCATAGTATAGTGTTTAAAGGTACGTTTGAAGAATTCTTTTGCATTGCTGTAGACAGTAGATATAGTTTTAATATTTAGCACCTCTCAAGAACTTGCCATACGTATTGTAGCTGCTACAATTGTTGATTGATTGATCGATCTTTTTTGTTTGGATGCAGGACTGGCGAAATGTTCAGGCGCTGATGGGACACTCGTTGACGAAGAAGATCCAGCACATTAACCCGTCGCGAGTGCGGCTACAGACGGCCCTAAGAGCTCAGGAGATACTCAACAACTTCACTCCCGGGCAGATCCGTGACGTCAGCGCTGGGGCAGCGTCCTTCTACCATTGGGTAAGTGTTGCGTTCAGTTGGATTTGAATTTGCTCAAGCCGTCAGTTGAATTTAAGCAGCAGTAGCACCTTGTAGATTGATATATTTGAGGGAGAGTTTCTTAAGAAATGGAAAAAGCTGTTCAACATGGAATGCGCGTTTGGAGTTGACAAATGTATTTTCAGACTGTGTGTGTGGTATAGTGATACAATCCTACCAGGCTAACCAATACGGCAGGATGCTTAATATATCAGCAAAATAGTCAATGCACATATATACACACAATGTAAAAGCAAATGTCTAGCTTTCAGTATCAGTGGTATAATTGATACATACATTGTTTCCCTCTGTTCAGGCACAAGGGGTGATACAAGTGGTCATCAGCAGTCACCATGCGAAGGCGAAGGTCTAGGGGAGACCATTCTTCCTGCTTCTGCCAATTGTCGACTGGAATCCACAGAGAATATCTTACTACACATATAATGTACCAAAGACAACTTATTCTGTGCTACTCTGGAGATAATGACTTGTGAGCTGATGCATTAAAAAGATGTCGTTGTCAGCAAAATCTTTGTTTACCTTACAAGCAACATGGATCTGTCAGCACTTATACAAATTATTTTACGGTCTTAACTTGAGAAAGTGCCACCTTTTGTAAATGCTATTCCTATGACACTATATTATTGCTGAAAAGAGAGGCCAAAGCTTGTTAAAACAATGTGATTGTGTTATAGTCTGTCTTTATCTCTGGATAAATATTGTAAAGATGCCTTTGTGTCTTAAGATAACTTATCATAAGATATTTAAGCTTAAGGTAATGTACTTGTTTAAGATTATGTATTGTACATAGTATAAGGTGACATCTGATACATATCATGATGCAATATATCTATTTTCCCATTGGATATTCGGAATCTCAGACATATGATATTGTGGTACTAGTTTACTCTGTTTTATTTTATATGATGATAGAAAAAATTGTATAATAAATTCGACTGTAATATCTAAATTAAGAATGGAAGAATGTGCAACTTACAGAAAGATCTGGAAGAGTGTTGCTAGCTGATGATATCCATAGCTTTGACATTTGCTGTAAATATAAAAATTATTATTTCCAACATTATTGTTGTATAGTTTAAAGACAAAACGGATCAAATTTTATTATCGAGATACGTATTCAAGATGACAAAATTTCTCAATCAAAAATATCTACTACATACATGTGTACATATGAAAAAAAATCATTGAAATAAGTGATTCCATTTATTTTATTAAAGGTATAGAGAATCTAGGTGCGTTGCGATCCTTCCTTGTGTTTCTTAAGTGTATAATTAAATATGCACTTGGACGGCTAGATAAGAATTTAATAATTGTTACCGGTTTGACTGTCATAGTTTCCATATTCTTATATCAAGCCATTCTTCGGCCGTCCGTCCGTCCGTTGCAGAATGCCCTATGAACGTAATGAAATAGGACGCAATGTCGTCTGCAATATACAAACATAGACAACAAACAGGTGGTACAAATATCGTGAGGAAAAACATAGTTTAAAAGAGCAGAAAAACCAATAATTTTCCTCAGAATAGAGAGATATATGTAATAGCAAAGAATTACATGTGTCACCTATATCATAACTTTTCTTGAATTAGTAATAACAACGAAAAATTCATGACAACTGGGTGGACTTACCAGGGCAAGCCGCCATCTTAATATTCATGATGATATGAGGAAAGAGAGAAAAGTTATTATTGGATACTGAGAACGAGGCTATATAAGTGAGCACCTTTTATTAAAATTTTTCCTTTTTTCATCTTTGAATAATGTTGAAAGCCAATGATATACCAAGTACAATCATTCTGAAAATGAAAACGGTTTTACTCCTGTTTTTTTGTCGCCTGCTCATATTACACGAGAATACAAATTTCCCGCCTAAAAACAGCTGATCGATATTTCCCGTCATGCCCCGAAACCAACATGGCTGACCCCGAAAGTTAAAATTTTTATTGTGACAAATTTTCGCCAAATCTAGAGTGAAATACGCCGCCTGTAGATGGCAGAAGGGAAGCAAAGCGAAGCCCAAGGGCTGTCGGAAGGGCTTGGACTTGACGAGGTATGTTTTTATGTTGACAAGAATACCGAAACCCTTATTTTTGATGATCTTGACGGCATGGGGAGGGGGGCGGAAGGGGCGGATGCAAATTTTGAGTATTAAAAACTACATTTATGATCGTACAGTGGGTCCAATTCTGATGGTCTGTACATGTTATAGCTCTCAGTTAAGTAGCGCAGTGCTTAATATTAAAAAGCATGTATGAAGATATAGAAAACGCCGGAAATTCAGCGGAGGATCACGAACTGTATAAACTATAAGATTGTTGCAAAATCTAGACTTAGGTTGTCAGTGGCTAGGTGGAGTACATTAAAATAACATCTTGGGAGTGGAGAACTTTTCTTTTAACAAGAATATAGCTTTAAAACGTCATGACCCTTTAAGCACACATTCTGGCCTTTATGATATTGATTAATTGTATACATCCTTGAAATTATGATACACTATTGATGATATGAGTCTTTTTTATGACCTTTTTGAAATGCATGGTTTATCATGGACTGCGCAGTACACAAAGGAAGACATTAGAGCAGACAAGAAACACACATGTAAGGACTTTGATGACCATATGTTGTAACAGTTATAATATTATTGTCCAGCACTTGAAAACACTTGCAACGCTTAAAATGTCATGTGATATCTTGTGGGTCAAAGGTCCAAACAAAGCAAACAAACAGTACAGCAACAAGGGGAATGCCAGCTTCTCTAGTCAGCCTGCATATGAATCCCTGACTATTCATTCTATAAGAGATTAAATAAATAAACTACATATCTTGTTTTCCTCCTCAGATGGAACAGTTGGATGACAGTGAGTTTGACCTTCCAGAGGTTGTAGCCCCACCCTCACTAGAGAGCATCCTTAATGAGGTAGGCATGGTGTGGAGAATTCATATTGATTAGCAGTACAATACAGGTACAGAAATGTTACACCTAGCCTTTGCACATTGCTTCAGCATTGTTTAAAACTACAGTATTTAGTGATGATGCCCATTTTGCACTGAACTCAGAAACTCTGCTATACTGATACATGTAGCTCTAGAAAAAATGTGTTTTTAGACACCTCAAATCCTTGGTTGATAACTCTGCTACTTGAACTTCGAAGGCATGGCTATTTGTATTTCTTGTTCTTTTCTGAGCTGATATAACGTACTGAGTAGATTCTACTGATTTAGTTGTACTCAAGTCTGTTTCCTGATATACACTTGCTTTGTAATGTCAAGCTTTACATATACATGTACATATGTACTAGTAGTAAATCCACTAATTTAATTACTCGAACTTTACAGCCTGATGATGACAGTTTCAACTTAGACGACCAGAACCTCGACATCTTTCAAGATGCGAGTGGCGAAACGTCCTCATTGGTCAGCCTGGAGTCCCTGGCCTCGGACAAACCCCTGGCTCCCAAGAAGAAGGCTCACGTTCAGTACGCCAGTCACGGGTCCATCCTACGCCATGTGGTTCTGAAGGGCGTGTCAGCACAAGTCATGTCAGCTGCTGTTAGTATCTTCACATCAACTCATTAGTTTTTGTCAGATACTGTGAATTGTTAACTTAATGTATATAATTGTTACTTAAGTTCATGGTAGGAAGAATAAGTTTGAAGTTGACACAATTTTTTAAGAAGAATTTGTTATTAATAGAAGTAAAAGCTTTTACTAATTTCAGAAGCAAATTACAAAGGTTGAGTTTGATGAAAATGCATAGTTAATATATTTTCTTTTCTTCCTTAACTGTGTTTGTACGATTTGAAGAAAGCTTCACTAAGGTTGTATTTGTCAAGCTGTATTATCTACTTGGAGATACATTTCTATTTTTTTGTTTGAATACAGGACAGGGTTGATGCAGGCATGCCTACGGCCATGGCGGTCTCACACCTAGTTGCTATTGGATCTTCTCATGGTCTCATACTGGTGTTTGGTAAGTGTTACACATCATGCCATTGTGTCTTCTTTCCTGTTTTCATACACTTGAATGTACAGTAGTCTTATCCAAGTTTTGTGCCTCTCCTCTGTCCTTAACAAGGATCATTAGCCCTTCCTGAAACCTAGTTGAGTTTCTTTTGGCAATGCAACAGTGACAGAGCCTGCTAAATTATTCCTCGTCTTTGTTTCTCAGACCCAAAGCAGGTTCTGAAGTGGTGCCTGGGCAGTACGGCAGTTGGTGCTCAGTATGGAGCAGTGTCTGCTCTCAGTATCAACCATGACTGTACCAGACTTCTCAGTGGCTTTGCTAAAGGACAGATCACGATGTGGGACCTGACAACAGGGAAGCTCCTGAGAACTATCACTGATGCCCACCCACCTGGCACAGCTGTTCTACACATCAAGGTACTCATGTGTGTAGTAGTTTTTGCAGTAAGAGCAAGTAAGAGTATCTTATTGACAAACTTAGTTAGCAATGATATGCAAGCCATCACCAAAGCCGCATTGCATAAGTATAGCTACTTGGTACTTAAAAAAGCATCATGCTTCACCTCTGTGAAGGATGACTACAACAAACAAAAAATCAAGTAGTGATAGTAGAATTATTTCTTCCTTAGCATATATAATAAAAATACATGTACATGTGATAATACATGAGCTAACATGTACTGGTAATGAGTTGGGATTATAAAGATATCAACAACTTCTTTCTGGACAAATACAATCAAAACATTGTCTGTTTTCATTAACTCTTTGTCTTACCCAAAGCCTATTTTCCACCATCTATAGTTCACAGATGATCCTACGCTGGCCGTATGCTGTGACAGCGGTGGTTCTGTCTTTGAGCTCAGCTTCAAGCGGCTGATGGGGATGCGGACATGCGAGTCGCGGTGTCTGTTCTCCGGCGCACGCGGCGAGGTGACGGCCATCGAACCACTCCTGTCCACAGAGAGCATCCAGGACCATCCCATGAAGGAAGTAAGCCTGCTGGCCATGGCTTCCCTCTCCAAGGTACTGAAATGTTACTTAAGTCCTTTCAGATGAAATATAAATCTTATGGCCTCGTTTATTGGGTTGCTTCAGATGTCAGATCACTACAATACACTTATTGAGAAGTGTATTGTGACCAGGAGTGCTTGACTGAAAATTCGAGTCTTGTTGTTAAGCAACATCCCATAAAGGAAGTCAGCCTGCTGGCTATGACGTCCCTCTCCAAGGTACTGAAATGTCTTCTGTTCAACTCAATTTTATCCCATTACAATGGTGTGCAAGCAAGACAAAGCAGGACTCATAAGACTTTTTCTGCAAGCTGAACAGATTGTTTAAACTTAAGTGTTTCTTGAATTGTCTTACGTTTTGTCTGTTTCACAACTTTGAATTGTAATGGGAAAGAAATACCCACAACATAGATAAGTGCTGGCTAGGAGCACAACTTCAACTCTACCTGCAAAAACCTGCATATGTAGGTGATATTTTGAGCCCTGCCAAGGTATGAAGTGGTGCTAGGTTACCATCTCCAGGGTACTGAAATGCCTTCAGTTCAACTACATAAAAATTTTGATAACTCCATGCAACTCTCTGACATAAATCTCAATGGGGAAGTAAAGAGTAGCCCTAAGGAAATGTAAAGGCTTCTTGTAATGTTGTCAAAAGTATATAAAGATCATCATTCTGTGGTTATATGTAAGTATTTAATTGTTTTCCCTACAGATGTTAATCGTGAGCCTGAAGCCCCACCTGAAGGTCCTGTTTGCCCACCCGCTGAAGGGGGAGCCCACCACCCTCCCCGTGCTGGCCTGGCAGTTTGTCATGATCCAGATCACAGACACCACCAGGATCGTGGATCCCGTACTCGCTTTCGGCAGGGGGAACAAACTCTTCTTCTTCCAGGTAGGTAGCATCACTGGGTTTCCAGGTAGCAGCACTAGTTTTCCAGGTAAAAGTACTAGGTTTCTCTAGTTGGTAACAGCACTAGTTTTCCAGGTACAGCACTAGTTTTCTAGGTAGCAGCCCTAGTTTTTCAGTAAACAGCACTAGTTCTAAGTTAACAGCACTAGTTTTCCAGGTAACATCACTGGTTTTGTAGGTAACACTAGTTTTCCAGGTAAATGCGCATACTGGTATAACTGTTGTTGTTTTACATTTCTCAGGTTTCCTACCAAGAAGATGAGATCAAGTTCTCTGCTCTACAGAAAATGGAGCTCCCATACGTCATCATTGCTGTTACTGTAAGTCTTTCCATGAAGATGACCTTCAAGTTTTACATTTCTACTACTGTATTAAGTGCTGTGTTATATATATGCACTAGTATAGGTACGCAGAAAACATTGAAAATTACCTGCACCAGAGAGGTTTTACCTGCACCCCTCATGACTTTGAGAAGTATGAATCACTGTTCAGAAACCATTGCCATTATATTTCTATAAAGGTGGTAACAGTCAATGCACCAAATAAAAATACACAATACACCTACATAAACCAGTGCAGGGTGGGTGCAGGTAGACATCAGAAATACCTTCACAGCTCCAATTTTACCTGCGTATGCACCCATTATTTTGTGCCTTGAAGTAACAAGACTAATACTAACACCATGAAACTTCCTTCCACAGTGGGTAAACTCGAGAACTCTGGTACTGGTAGATGCGTACGAGAAGGTCCATGTGTTGGATGTGCGAACAGAGGAGGAGTTAGAAGTGATTGACATCTCAGATGTCCAGCTGGTCTACGCCAGCAGCTTCTTCAAGTCTCTAGCTACAGGAGGCAACGTTAGCAAGGCTCTGGCCTTGGCTGGTACGTATCTAATAATCTTTTGTATTTCCTGATGTAGGATATATAGACTAGTCTTGTAGTATTGTTGTTCAATAGTTGTTGCCATATATTGTACCCTATACAAGTGTTCATTAAAAAAATTCCCTTTAAGTGTAATCAAAAGTGCTACCCGCATGTTGGTGTTTTACCCCCAAACCAGTCCAACAACTTGTATGCCCAAATATAGACACTAGTTACGGTTCATTGCTCATGCTTACTACAGTGTACCTGTTCAAATTCTCTGCACTGTAAACAGGAACTAAGTTCTGTACTCAAAAACTGTCAGAATACAAATATGTGAAGAGTTATTATAATAGTTTATTGGAAAAATGAGTAAAGACAAGAAAGCTCAGGCTTCCAAGAGTAGAAACTTCAGGCATGGAACTGAAAAGGTTAAAACTGCAGCTAAGAAATACGGGGCACAACTCAAGACTAAAGTACAGACAGGTGAGATACATGTGCATTGTACCAGGTGTATAGATTTACGATTTACTTGTGTGATCTGGATACATTTGGAATCTATGACAGTTTCCAAGAAAAGAAAAGGTGAAGAAAAACTTGGCATAAACATAAACTGTCAGTAAATATGAATATCAGACAATGACAGATTTTCTCATCCAGAATATTTTTTCTATGCCACTGTTAAAGTAGACACACATCATGCCAGTGGACTAGTCCACTGCTGTAGTGATTGCATACCTGTGTGCCCCATGTGTTGTGTGCAGGAAGGAAATTTAACCCTGAAATTGCATTGGGGTTTGACACGTTTTTTTTTTAAATTTTCCAGGTGAGCGAGCATGCTACAACTCGGTGGTGAGCTTCAGTAACCAGCTTCTGTTCCTGGGCACCAAGTCTATCCACGTGATGACCATCCGGACCTGGATGGAGCGGATAGACCTGCTGGTCAAACAGAACAAGTACATCGAGGCTCTGGCCATGGCTGAGTCCTTCTACATGGGGCGGGCACGGGCAGTCGTGGGTCTGCATGGGGGTTCTGACAAGAGGACACAGATCATTGCAGACAAGGTGCAGATTTTTAAAAATACTTATTACAATAAACAGCCCAAATGACCACCACTATAAGCCAACCATCTGGCCATAATGACTGCTTTTTCTTGGTCCTGATTTTTCCCCCTGAAGATGTAAGTATTATATATAAAGGGACTTGCCTAATATTAACATAAGCCAACCACTTGTGACCGGCACTATCCCACACGTGGCCCAATGTCTGCCTATGACGCCAATGTGGTTGACTGCATTTTTCATTGCATTTTCATAGCCTTACAATGTACATTCACAGATTTGCCATTGTGTTCAAAATTACAAACTCGGATTAAAAAACTATTGGCTGTACATTGTGATATTTTCTGAAATATTCCTGTGTGCTCCGTAGATGCTGGATTTGTTGCTGACCTACGTGGATGTGTCTATGACAACCCAGTGCCCTGCCAGTGGGAAGATAGAAGTGCTGGTACAGCACTACCAGACAGTGGTACCTGTGTGTGTGGACTACTGTCTACTGCTGGGGAAAAGGTAGAACTAGAAAATTTGAACATCTCTCATTTTGCCAGTAGATCAGTTTTTCAGGTCCCTTAATACATAGAAAGCTTAACATGGGCACACAAAACAGAAAAAGTCACTTAAACAAATAGCATAGAACTTATCGTCGAAAAAACTACAAAATACTGTCTTAAAAACTGTTGTGGTGGTACGTTACCTTTGTTTAGTACAAAGCTTGTTCTACACTACTGGCTCCCTATACTATCAACTGCCCTTGAAAGATTGCATGTTTGTTTAGGTTGACTGGGTGAAAAGGTAACAGGGCCTTACATGCACCCGTCATCAGAAGCATGAAACATATTCAGCATTCAACTTGTCTATTCATCATTGCTTATAATACAATCATGCATCTTTTCTGGACTTCATCTTCATTCATAGGAACCCCACGTTGATGAAGGACATCCTGTTTGGTGGCATCTATGACCGGTTCTGTCAGGACCCCATCGCTCGTGGGGTGTTCCTGGAGTGTTTGGAACCCTACATTCTCAATGACAACCTCCGATCTGTAACTCCTCAGGTAGGGAGTACACTATAGAATTTCTGTTGTAAGAAGTAGTTTATTTTCAACTTTATTCCACAGACAATCAATTATCTTCTTTGTACTTTCCTGTAATTTCACTAGAAGTCAGTAGGGGGCATTTCAAAGTGGCTGTTTAAGACTTTTAGCATGTACATTATAGTTCCAGCCTGCATTTTGTTCGTTCTTTGGCAACAGTGTTTTAGCTGATGTGTAACACCAATGGGCAGTTATACCTGCTATACACATACAGATATTTTACCAGTACATTGATCTGGATTGAACAAAGCTTGGAGTTGTGTCCCACTGAGCCATACAAATGTACATATACATGTATAAGATTGGTACAAAACATATTTTCTTACATTATACTTAGAACAAATAAAGTTAACCAAGACTCTAGTAGTTGCTATCTAAACTTTTTCTTCCTCCTGAAAGGTTATGAAGGACTTCATGGAACATTACCAGCACAAAGGACTTCTGCAGAACATCGAGGCTTGTATTGTTCACATGGACGTGGCTAACCTAGATGTACATCAGGTAAGTGTCAACTACTACTGCCAATGATTTAATAGTCCAATACTCCTACGGGCAATAGTGACTGGATCTGCTTCACAGGTCAGGGGTCGAAAAACAAGGTAACATTTAAAATTACCAGCACCAGACAAATTTTACCTGCACCACTCAGACTTTAGGAAGAATGGATCGCACTAAAAACTGTTCAGAATCCATTGCCATTATTTATTTTATACTTCATAGGTGGTAACAGTCAATGCAGAAACTACATTTGTATATCAGGTGCTACAGCTGCACTGGTGATCTTTATACCCCACCATACCAGGTTGTCAAAATTAGAACTGAATTTCATACATTTTGATGTTTATTGTTTTGCCTGTTGTTGTTCATGTTAATGTAAATATTTTCCCTGTCAGGTTGTAGTGATGTGCTGGCTCCATGGTCTGTACGATGCCCTGATCTACATCTACAACAAGGGCATGCAGGACTACATCACTCCGCTGGAGGAGCTGCTCAGAGTTCTGCAGAGTGCCATCAAGTCTAACAAACAGCTCACAGATGACCAGGTAGGGGGGGAGGAATTTTGGCAATGCTTCAGGAGTGGAGCCTTTTTTGTTGGTTGTGTCCCAGTTAGGGGTTAAAGCCTTTAATTTGTAAAATTAGGAATTCCCTGTACCTCTTTTTAAGGCATCCAATGCAATTTCATGGAGACAAAACTGGATTTTTTTTCTGGTTATTCTTTTAATATTCACCTGAATATGCTCACCTGAATCCTGGCCAATTGGGACCATTTCCCAGGGTAATTAGACCATCCATGTAGTTAAGACAGCATTGTACAGTTTGAAATAAGTTGAATCAATACTATCCCATAGCATACTGATTGATGAGGGAAAAATGCTATGTCGCTGAAAAAAAAATATTTGTTTTGTATTGCAGCTATTTTTGTTTCGCCCTGCTGAAATTGCATTTGATGACTTTGAGTTCTCAGATTCCAGAACTTGTGTCTTATTTGTTGAAGACATTTTCAATTTTGTCACAAGCCTGTACCATTTCCCTTTCATACAGTTTACATCAGATACTTTATATTTCTTATGAGGCTTAGTCTAGATCTGTAGTGCTTTATAGTTACAAGTGGAAGGATACTTGTGATTATTTTTCTCCACAGCCTTTCTGATCTTCTTTACTTTTGTTGTGTTCTGTGTGTGTTTGTGTGTCTCCTGTTGTAGACTTCTCTAGCAGCTAGGCAAAAGGACAGACTTTTCAAACTTAAGCTCCCAAAGAGTAAGAAACAGCTGGTAAGAATTTCTCTCTTAGGCAGACCAGGGCTATGAAGTATTATATCACTAATATTATTTATTACTGTCTCTGCTAGCACTGTATGCATATGGAATGATGCTGATGTGATTATTTTTACTCCTGATTTTGCTGATTTGGACATTTTTCTACCGTGTTGGTTTGATAAGAATGATACATTCAAGCAAATGAATGCATGCTTCTGTTCTTCGTTTAACTATACAAACATATCCTAATAGTGACCTCTTGTGAGTCTTGCATGACTTGAAGGAATGGTCACAGTAGATATGTAGTCACTATAGACAGGATTCCTAATGCTTGGATCAATGTAAAAAAATAATGCAAGGGACAACCAACAAGTGGTCCTTATGGAGAGAATCCAAGAGATGGTTGCCAGTATAGGTTTTAAAATATTATCAGTTTTCAGCTACAGAGTTTTATTCTCTTCCCCTTTTACAGTTCATACCTGCATGGTTAAGGATTATGATAAATTCACATATTTCAATGTTACATTTTGTTCCTCAGATTAAGCTGGGAAACAAGCTGCTGGTATACATCAGCTGTTGTCTTGCCGGACGGGCGTATCCACTGGGAGACATCCCACCCAATCTGGTCGACACGGTCAAGTCAGATGTCTTCAAATGTGTGACAGAGCTGCACACTAAAGATGCCAGCGAAGGTAATGATGTGGGGATTGTTCAGTAACACCTAAGGGGTGGATGGAGGTGCTTTAAGGATATTTCAGAAACACTTTTGGGGATGGTGATGAGAAGATTGTAACAGCCCCAGACGACACCATCATCTTTTTCTCTAAAGTTGTTAATCTTTCTCTCCAGAATTGTTAATCTTTCTCTGCAAAATTGTCAATTTTTCTCTCCAAAATTGTTCATCTTTGTTACCTCTTCATCTTCTTGGGAAAGATGTCCAGTTGAAAATGCAGTAGTTTTACGTTGTAAAGATGCTTGTACATATATTTGGGTGATTTCAAACCAGAAGCAGTTTTGTACTCCAATCTTCAAGTTGCTGTTTTGTTCTTCCGATGATTTTCCAGGTGAGCAGACGTACCCGTACCTGAGAACACTGCTCCAGTTTGACACACGGGAGTTCCTGAATGTCCTGGCACTGGCCTTCGAGGAACCAGAGTTTAACACTGAGGACGGGATGAGACAGAGACAGAGAATAGTAGACATCTTACTACAGGTAACATCAGCACTATACCTATATACATTGTATGTCCTGATGTTCACAAACCTATAGACACGTAGTTAGAAGAATAGTTGGGACTAAAAATAATCTTTCATGTGTATGTAATAGTTTGCTGCTCATACTCTTTTCAGTGATGTTTTGCTTGGTTTTGACCTATACAGCTTGCATAGCATCAGGCATAGATCTCTTCCAGTGACATACGGTAGATAGATACTAGACCTTGCATTTTGCATGTAGTTAGTCCCTACAGATCTGTATTCATACAAAAGGTAATGATTCATCCTCAACTACATTGTTGTAAGATGAAGCATGATGCCTTTTTAAGATAGAAACTAACTGGTGCTATGCAGCTTCCCCAGCTCCCCTACTGTTCTTGATTAAGTCTTTTGGTCCAAAGTTGCGAAAGCAATGGGATTGGTTACCACTTGCACCATAGGGACAGCACTATTAATGTACAAATGCAAATCATTGTGTTCTATTATTGATGCTAAGATACTCTTTCCTCACTAGGTGATGGTGGAAAGTGTAGGCTTCACACCGACCCAGGTGGGCTGCCTGTTCACATTCCTGGCAAGACAGATGGCACGACACGAGAACTCCATCCTGGTGAACCGGCTGCTGTTCGAGCAGGTGCTGGAGTTCCTGGCCAGTCCCGAGGATGACAGCCGACATGAGGAGAGACAACAGGTGGGGTTTACAGTTACATCTGATACAGGGAACAGTATGGGCAACAGGTAGGCTATTATAGGCACAGCTAGGTACTCATACAGATGTTTAGATATAGGTTGAGCAGGTGCTGGAGTTCCTGGCCAGTCCTGAGGACGACAGCCAACATGAGGAGAGACAACAGGTGGGGATTTTGACTCTCTTACTCTCACTCACTATCCGGTTGAGAGTCTGTTATTCCCCATCTTCTGAGGATCAGACATGCTAGCACACCAATACTGAGTCTTCATGGCAGCCTGCCATTTGCCTCTATCTTGTTGGTTGACGCTATGTAGGTTAAGGTGGTGGAAGTCCTCCCTTATGTTGTCAGTCCATCTCTGCCTGACAAGTATTTTAAACAATACACACAACAAAAAACAAAAAAGTTTGCTACTCAGAGGAGCTTTGAAGATGCACTCTGTCTCTTCATCAACCCGGTAAAGAAGAATTATTGAATAGATGCCTGTTGGATCATAAAAAAACTTTATTAATTGCCTCAATAACACACCAGCAACTATCAGTATTGAGAAATACTGAATCTTTGAATGACCTTCAGCTGACCTCTTGCCTGCCCCCCTCCCCAGGCTTTACTGGAGCTGCTGAATGCAGGAGGTTTACAGCAGGTGGATGAGGAAAAACTCCTCAGTCTGGCGGAGAACGCTCGCTTCTACCGCGTCTGTGAACTCCTGTATGAGAAGAGGAGGGACTTTGACAAGATCTTAGCCTGCTATCTGAGAGATGCCGCCAGGAGAGTAAGTATTGTCATTGTCATGAATGTTCATCTGTGTTGGTAGTTACATGTTTAAAGTTAAAATGCTTGTTCCAACACAAAGAATTCAGAGAAGCCAAGTCTCACCGGATCAGTCTATGAAGGAAGACCAGAGTGACTTGTCAAAACCTCTAACCATTCTTTGTGTTGGAACAAAATTTGTAACTTTAAACAAGTATTATCATCATTATGCAGGGCTCAAAATATGTTTTCTACATACCTGTACTGCTGTAGGTAACACTGCAATCTGATCAGCCATTATGTCTTTTACACCAAATTACTTTTTTCTATTAGACTCTGATTGGTTTAACATGCTCAAGATCTGGCTCTCTCCTCAATGTATTGCTTGTCTCTTACAGCAATTGTTCTCGGATTCTTAAGAAATGTGTGTTGTTTTCTGTAGCAACAAGTGTTCTCCTTCATCCACACCGTGATGACTGCCTACGGCTACAGCAATGAGGAGAGGAACGCTGTCCACAGGGAGGCCATGAAACAACTGGAGGTGAGCAGCCTTGCTGCTATTCCTTTCTGTTCTGATAGGGGGCACTTTACAGTATACACTTTATTCACCATTGCCCTTAATTACAGCACTGAAAGAAATGAATTATTTGAAGTAGTTTCAAAATATTTACACACCTTTTCAGCCTACAAAAACTACATTTCTATTAACGCTTCTCAATACACAATATTTTGTAAATCATCAGGCATTTCATATTCCACCCCACACAGCAGAAAAGAAAACAGACCTAACAGTAACTTACTAACTTATGTATATTAGAAGCAGCACTACATGTAGTACTGTAGTAGACTATGCTCATTTTTACAGTAAATTCTGTTAACTGTTATCATTTCAAAATGTTCTTGCAGGCAAGAATTTGCAATAAAGATTGGTATTCAGTGCTTTTATCAACTGTGTTCCTAACTCTAAACAAGACTATTTTCAAACCCCCAGGACCTGGTGTCCATCAACAGTAAGAAGACAGCTCAGCTGGTTGTGACAGACTTCTCCCACAGTCTGACAGAGATTGTGTCCAAACTGGAGTCTCAGCCAGTCGTCCTGTATGACTTCCTACAGGGACTGTTTGATACAAAGGTATGTGTGTTTCTGTGCTAATGTCTGCAAGGAAAAATGTCCTTGTAAGAAAGTGGTGTGTACTGTTGGATTGGTGCTGAATTTCATAAAGACATTGTTCAAAGACTGTAATGTGGTCGAAATCAATGTCAAACTGGCAGATTCCATTAAGATTTCAGTGTCAGAAAGCGTTTTCTGCCACACGCTTGAAAATGACACAGTCATCATAGGCTTCCTGAGATTGGGCCATATGTGGTCGCAATTGTACAAGTCAGTGTTCTGTAAGTTGGACAAGTAGCTTGGGCAGTTCCCTTAATGCTTACGTCTATGGGGAAAAAAATCAGGACAGAAAAAGTGACCATTATGGCCAAATGGGTGGCTTGTAGCGGTGGTTGCTTAGGCAAGTTTGACTGTAACTTAGAACCAAGAAAAGTAAGGCTCTAAACTATCCTGCTGTACATATAGGCCTCCAGGATGTTTCACTCTAGTCTGTCTTAATCACTTATTGTTTCGTCCTTTTTGCATAGGAACAAGTTACGATGAAGGACCCTGTATCAACAGAGCCGTCTGTGACAGAGAAGTACATTGACCTGATGTGTAAATATAACCCACAAGGTGTCATGGCCTTCCTCAAGAACAACGACACCTATCGGCTGGAGGAAACACTGCAGGTGTGTATGGAGATCTATGGATTTATAATGACTATGTGTTTATGGACTTTTTAGGACTTCAATCATGTAACCTGTATCTTGTTACATTCTATCTGACCCTGACCTCTTCCCTAATAACCAACAATGAAAATTGGCCAGCAGGCTGCTTTCATGAGTAAACGAAGGCTGACTCAGAATCAAAATATTGTTGTTGTTTTCTACATTCATTTTAAAAACCACACCTGTTCATGTCGGACATGGAATACTAATACATGTACCACACAAAAACAAACAGTGACATGTCAATTTAAAAAGCAGAGTATTATACAAAATTTACAGGACTGGTGTGATCGTGTGACACAAGGTTTTGTTTCTTGTAGTTTACAAATTTGCTTTTTACTATGTAGAGTTTCATCATTCCCCCCCTTAGTTGATTAAGGATGATGTTCTTTTCTTTGTGTATTCTTGCCATATTTAGTAATGATTGTAATGTTGGTTTGCAGATCTGCAGGAAGCATAAGTCCCTGGAAGCCACAGCCTACCTTCTGGAGAAGGCAGGAGATGTGCAGGGGGCCTTCAACATCATGTTAGAGACTCTGGTCAGCAAGGTCAAGGTCCTCAACCAACTCATGCTGTCTGACAGCTCCAACACTCCCACACAGGTTTGTTTGTTTGTTTGTTTGTTTGTTCATCTTGCACATAAAATAGGATACAGTACAATGTAATAAATACAAAGATAGGAGGAGACCTGATACTGTCCTCCCTAGCTTATAATACAGATAGCATGCTTTTTTGCCAGCACTCCTACACAGATTTATTTGTTTTAGTAGGGTCTCCATTGTTGCATTATGTGGTCTGTTTATTTGCCTGTGTGTCCGTATTTAGAGTACAGAGCGACAGAGCACTTCGGCAGAATGTACTGCACCTGCACGAAACCCATAATATATTGTGCATAGCACATCGGCAGAACGTCTCATACATGTACATGTATAAGGTCGTATTCCGGCATATAAAGTTGACACCCCGTCTGTAGTTTCCAAATGTTATGTTGGAAAAGATATCCTCAGCAAGAGGCAAAACTCTGATGCAACGTTGACCAAAAATCCAATGAAAAACGTGAAAAATGGGGGGTTTTGCAGAGGCACAGTACTTTCTACATGCTGAGTGACAGGAAGTGAGGGGCAATGGTTTAACCACAAACTGACAGGAAGTTTGGATTGGAGGTCAAGTTCTCAAAATGGTCTCCCTGCAGGCTGGGAGGAAGTGAATGGTACAAAGTTCATTCACCTTGTTTCCTGTCTTCAATTTCCTGCTGTATTCATGCTATATACCTGTTGCTCTTTAATGGAAGCCAGTAGGAAACAGAGAACAAGCAAGAATTTCACAATAATGAATGAAACGAGAAATTCACAACTCTAAATAGATGTGAAATCTTTGATTTCTTGTTTATTTGTCCTGCACACAAAACAGGGTTCCATTAGAGATGCAGGTATGCATCAAGTTAGAGATAAAACCCCTACTGGCTACAACAAGTAACTTTTACAACTGAGACCTTAAAACTAATATGTGAGTGCTGGGTATACATTAGCCCTATACTGGCTGTAACAAGTGAATTTTACAAAAAAAAGACATCAAAACTAATATGTGAGTGCTGGGTATACAAGCCCTATACTGGCTGTAACAAGTGAATTTTACCAAAAAAAAAGACATCAAAGCTAATATGTGAGTACTGGGTATTGATCAAGCCCTATACTGGCTGTAACAAGTGCATTTTAACAAAAAAAAGACATCAAAACTAATATGTGAGTGCTGGGTATACAAGCCCTATACTGGCTGTAACAAGTGAATTTTACCAAAAAAAAGACATCAAAGCTAATATGTGAGTACTGGGTATTCAAGCCCTATACTGGCTGTAACAAGTGAATTTTACAAAAAAAAAGACATCAAAGCTAATATGTGAGTACTGGGTATTCAAGCCCTATACTGGCTGTAACAAGTGCATTTTACAAAAAAAACAAAACATCAAAACTAATATGTGAGTGCTGGGTATACAAGCCCTATACTGGCTGTAACAAGTGCATTTTACAAAAAAAACAAAACATCAAAACTAATATGTGAGTGCTGGGTATACAAACCTACCCGGTACTGGCTATAACAATTGAATATACAAGTGAGACCTCAAAACTAAATTTAAGTTGTGAGTGATGGGTATGCAAACCCTACTGGCCACAACAAGTAAATTTTACAAAACGGATCCCAAAACTAATAAAATAAGCTGTGAGTGGTGCTTGGTATACAACTTGGTACAAATGTATACAACTGACTATAACAACTTATGTACAAACTTGATCTTAAATCTAATTTGTGAGTTGTGCTGGGTATACATTACATACTGGCTATTGCAAGTGAATTTTACAAAAGAGACCTCAAAACTATTATGTGAGTGCTGGGTACACAACCCTTCTGGCTATATATTATTATAACAAGTGAATTGTGCAAATTGTCAAATCTAAGTTGTGAGTGCTGGCTATACAAACTTACTGATCACAACAAGACTGAATTTTCGAATGAGACATTAAAACTAAGTTGTGAGTGCTGGGTATACAACCCTACTGACTATAAGTGAATTTTACAAATGGACCTCAAAACTTGTATGTGAGTGCTGGGTTAATACAAACCCTACTGGACACAAGTTTTTGTTACAGACTTGACCTTATATCTAAGTTGTGAGTTGTGCTGGGTATAAAAACCCTACTGACCACAACAAGACAAAAGAGGCCTTAAACTAACATGTAAAATCTTTAGTTACTGGCTATGACAAGTAAAATTTGTAAACTGAACCTCAATACTAACATGTGAGATGTGCTGGGTAAGTCCCTACTGGCGACAACAAGTTGTAGATTTTATGAAAAAGGCCTCAAGTTAAAACCATAGTATATTAGTGAGTTGTGCTGGGTTTACAACCCTACGGGCCACAACAACTAGATTTTATGGAAGAGGCTCAAAACTAATTCGTTTGAGTGATGACAATGAGATTACAATAGCTTCAATCTCACTGATGTTGTCTAGTGAGGATAAACGCTGACTGTATTTTTGGCCCAGTCAGTAACCACCAGCTGTCCAGATGTTGCTATGGTAACAGCCCATGGTTCTTTCGAGGCTGCAGTGTGAGTGAGGAACGTGCCGTCCTTGTCAAATATCTTGACCAGTCTGTTCCCGCTGTCTGCCACGATGATGTTCCCCTCCCTGTCGGTACAGATGCCGCGGGGCAGCCACAACTGATCCAAATCGTTCCCCGGCTCGCCAAACTTGAACAGGAACTGCCCGTCCCTGTTGTAGACATACACACTGCAGTTGCCCCAGTCAGACACAAAAATGTTCCCCTCTCCATCCACCGTGATGTAGCACGGCACCTTCATGCCCTCCTGCCATCCTACAGTTCTCAGATGCGTCCCGTTGGCTTTGAACACCAGCACTTCTCCGTGCAAGTTGCCCTTGGCTCCAAGGGTTTGTGTGACGAGGACGTGGTTCCTCCTGGTATCCACAGCAACTGCTGTCCTCCGTCTCCATTCGGTGTACTGCAGGTCAATCTTGGTCAGGACCCTGCCCTGTTTGGTGCACTGAAGGCCAAAGCCGGCGGAATTGGTACACCCCACCACCCACAGGTTCCCCTCCCCATCCATGGCCACATCATGTGGGTACATCCTCTCTCCACCTGGCACCATTGTGGGGAACTGTGACACATACTCTCCCTGCAGGTTGAAGACCTGGATCCTCTGGTTCCCGTAGTCGGCCACAAAGATCTCCCCTTCATCTGACACTGTGGCACCGACAGGGTGGTTAAACAGTCCTTCCTCCTGCCCCTTTCCGCCGATTGTCACCTTCTGAAACTGGTGAAAGGTTTGGTGATGCTTCACAGGCCCTGTTTCGCTCGCTACAATGTTCCCATGCTCAGTGAACTGGCTTTGAACTGAAGAAATACTCTCTTGTGGAACTTGATTTGTGCTGGGGTTTCTATCATGATGATTTTCTTCAAAACACTCGTTATGGATGTTACAGTCTGGTTCCAGTTGCTGAAAGTTGTTGCACTTGTCTCCAGACAGGGTTTTCTTCCTTGGTCCTTCGGACAGTGTTGCCTGCTGTTCAAATTTCTCACACAGACTTGTGACCAGGTAGTTGTCGGGCAAACCTGCGACCCCGTTGCGTGGCTGCCTGACCCTCAGACGGCAGTTAGGGCATGGGAAGACAGCGCGTCGTGCTGCATAGTCATGTAGGCAGTCCTGACAGAAGGTGTGCTGACAGGGCAGTACCTTGGGCCTGGTGAAGAGATCCAGGCAGATGCTGCAGGACAGGTCTTCCTTTATTTGCTCCTCTAGACTTGCTGGTGCAGCAGCCATGTTGTCGTGCTGTCTTTACTTTGTAACATCACCTGTGAAGACAGAGATTGGTTATAGTCCAATATGCCCAATGAGGTAGTGTTCATTTTGTATTCGTTTATTCGTTTATTTCGATACCCTTTAGTCTAAGACGACTAGTCTTCCAGGGTTCAAAACATTAAAACATGTACATGTAGTTTTTGTATGGTTGTGTCAGAAATGAAGTAAAATGTAAAATTTAATGTCCATCTATCGATCAGATATACCACAATGAATTTTTTTTATGCACTGATGCAAAAAATCAGTACAATTTGGTGGACAGGTTTTTGGATCACTATAAAAAGTGCACATTGACCACATGTACCTACCAGTCCAAGAAAATACAAAACTGCCCAGGAGGATCACTCAGGGGACCAATGAAATCTGGTCTGTGTGGACAGGATTCACTTCCCACCCCAGTAACTAATCACATAACGGATGCAATTAGATATGTCACTTAGTGACTTACATGTACGTGACTACCTGCAACTACAATGTACAGCCCTCTCATATAGCCCTAAGGCTTCTTTCTCAAAATATAATGTAAAAATCAATTGCCTAAACCAAAAATAATGCTACCAGCTGCTTTTTCCTCTTGTACATCTGTAGTCAACTTGTTTCAGAGTGCTTAGAACTCAAAAATGTAAAAGGTTCTATTACAACAAAGAACCTTTGTCCTCTGCCAAAAAGAACAAACAGCCGCCATCTTGAATTTGATTTACGTCTCAAAATATTGCATCAGCAGGGCAACTGTGACCTTTAAATTGTCCCTTTTCCGACCCAGTGACTAATCATGTAACGGATGTGATTAGCTGTGCCACTACGTGCAACTTAACAGCCCTCCCATATATACAGCCCTAAGGCTTAAGACTTTCTCAAAATATAGAAATCAATGCCTAAACAAACCAAAAATTAGGCTACCAGCACCTTTTTCCGGGTCCTCTAGATCTTGTGCATGACCCCCAGTCAAGTGGTTTCAGCTAGCTTATAACTAAAAAATCCATCCCTATATTACAACAAAGAGCCTTGAATTCCATGCTGATAAGAATACAAACAGCAAGCAGCCATCTTGAATTTGATTTAACTCCTAAAATCTTGCACAGAAATTCTACATTTCCCACCCCAGTGACGGATGTAATCAGATGTGTCACTACGTACCACTACAGCCTCCCATACAGCCCTAAGGCTTCTATTTGTCCCAAGAAATGGGCTAAAACTAATCTTGGCTTACCAGTCACCCAAACCGACGTTCCTCACTGTTTCAAATCCCAGCTGTACCTACCTAGCTACCCTCCTGAATATTCATGTTATATCCTCATCATGGCCCCAGGAGTTAGCGGGCCAGACAACACCTGGCAGGATGTACTGCCTGCCCCTTTGTGGCCTCTTTAATTTGTGGTAGAACAGGTCAGGATAGGTCGGGTAAAGCAATTACTGTAAATTCATTTATTTTTGCAGGGATTTGATTTCGTGGTTAGAGTGGGAGGGAGGTTTTTGTTGTAAAGTTATGTACCGTAAGAATGCATATTTGTGGTGTTATTTTTTTGTAGTGGACTGCATTTTGCACCTCAAAACTTTGACCCCAACAAGTCAAACAACCACAAACATTTCAAGACTTACCGTACCCCCACTGTGACTGTTAAACATACATGCTCCACTTGACATGTTAATTTGCATGACATTGAACATACGTCACACCACGTGTGGGCACGTACACAATACAATGTACATGTACTGTCTGTAGCTATAGGAACTGAACAAACTTATGGATCTGTGCAAAGCCCTTGCAGGGCTGGAAATATGACTGTATTTTCAGATAAAATTGGAGCTGGGCAGGTTATCTTTTGATTTATATCTACCTGCAATCTAACAGTAGAATCTTTTACATTTAGTTATGTAACTGTAAGCAAGGATAATGTCCTTGCTGTAAGTAAGAGAGGGGGTCATTGACCTACCCATGGGTTCAATAAACTGTGTCTGGAGTCTTGTGATGTCCTTGAAGGAAAAACAGATGCTTGTTTGTATCATAGGCTGGTTGTAGCTATTATTGGTGGTACCAAAAAATAAAGAGACTCCTGACATAGGTTTTTTGGGATTTTTCAAATCCTTCAAGTATGAAATGGTCATAATGTGCTAAGAAATGGCAATAAAAGTCAATATCAAACATATTAACCCATCTAGAATATTTTCTGTCTTACTGCCCTAAAAATTGCATTGAATGCCTTTAACCATTGCTGTTTCTAATTAGTATTGAGCTTTAATTTGTTTTACGATTGTATTTTCAATGTTACTTGTTAGTGTTCCAAGGAACTCCTGAAAAAACAGGAGTGTGTATCTCCTGGTAAGATAAATAAACAAGAGTTCCATTATTGTACACCTCCGTCATCAGTCAGCAATTACAAACTTTCCTGAAAAAAATGCTGCTGCACTTCCAATGAAAGCTGCTTTGGGGACCAAACTTATGTCTCTTCTTCTCTAGCCCAAAAGCTTTTTACCAGTGAAAAAGCATGACCATAGCATGTTCAGAAGAGAAGATACGAAAACTGAAAGTGCTTTTTCAGTACCAAGGAGAGCCCCTGGGGGGGGGGCAAAAATTTTCTCTATCCACACACCAAATATCATTAGATTCCCTTCATACCGTCTTGAATTATGCTGTTCATAAACAGACAAATAGTAATGAAAACATAACCTCCTTGACAGAGGTAATGAATTGAAATGAAACCGGACTTATATCCCCCCCCCCCCA
>NW_017804653.1:1222395-1306263 GCF_001625305.1 Branchiostoma belcheri | reverse complement strand
CCCCCCAGGACTCACAGACCCAGGTGGCGGTCAGCTCTGTCCAGACCAACTTGCTGGTCATCATCCAGATCCTGCAGAGGAACTCTGGGAAGATGAAGGAGGAGGAGCGGGAGGGTCTGTGGTTCCCTCTGATGGAGGTCATGCTGGCACCGCAGAGGAAACATAGGGACAGTCTGACACAGGAGCAGATACAGGGTAAATATAGGGCTAAAACATAGTGACAGCCTCACACAGGAACAGATACAGGGTAAATATAGGGACTGTCTGACACAGGAGCAGATACAGGGTAAATATAGGGACTGTCTGACACAGGAGCAGATACAGTGTAAATACAGGGCTAAAACACAGGGGTAGCCTCACACAGGAGCAGATACAGGGTAAATACAGGGCTAAAACATAGGGATAGCCTCACACAGGAACAAATACAGGGTAAATACGGGGACAGTCTCACACAGGAACAGATACAGGGTAGATACAGGGCTAAAACATAGGGATAGATACAGGGTAAATGTAGGGTCTGTGGTTCCCCCATCTTCCTCTTTCTTGCATTACTAAATGGTAACGTTTAACAGTTACTGTAAAAGATTGAAAAATGAAAAAAAAATGTATTCTTGTTGACCCCTCAGCCTACAAGGACCTGACGAGACACGTGCTGAACAGCATGATGGGATACATCGCCCTGCCCTCCATCCTGCAGAAGATCATGCAGGACCCAGCCTACAACACCGGCAAGTTTGGGGAGATACGGGAACTACTGCTCGGGATGCTGGACACTTACAACTATGAACAGGTGGGGAGACTGGCTTTGATAGGCCTCAGATTCTCAATAGAGTGGGTGCAGTACTAGATAAGTGTCACTTTCCATCAATCTTTCCATCAACTGGCAGAATTTTGCCGCTCTTTAATGACAAAAATTTTGCCTAATCCATCATCTTTGATGGACAAAAGTCAGCAAGTAAAGATGTATTGAAAAAGATGTCATTAAAGTAAGCTTGGTCTACCAGCAAAATTTGCTCCTTATTACCCCATTTTAGGCTAGAACATAGGGATGTGGTAACATAGGAGCCTCTCAGAAGCGTCAACTGTTTTCCTCCAATGTCAGTCTTTACTGAAGAGTGCCCAAAATCACTACTGTATTTTCCATTTGAGTCAACTTTGTACACTCATACAGCTAACCTGGGTTCCATCCTGATTAGTTTACATCCACTCCCACAGTTGCTACTGACTGGTTGGTTGGTCTGTAGCCACTGTGGGAGCGGTTGTAAACTAACCAGGATGGAACCCAGGCTACACTACAGCTACATGTAAATAGTACACGCAGACACATCAACTGTTTTCCTGCCATGTTTCCCCAGACCTTACTGAAGACCACCAACAGCCTGTTGTCCCATGACCTGCACTGGTCCCTGTGTAACCTGAGGGCTGCTGTCAACAAAGGTCTGGTGCCCAAACAGGAGGACTGTGGGGTGTGTGGGCAACACTTCTCTGTCACAGAGGAGCAGGACTCAGTTATAGTCTTCAGGTAAGGGTTGTAATGTTCTTCCATATTATTGGATGTGAAGGGTGTATAAAATTGTATACACTTGATTTTAGAAGAGAAAAGGCACATGACATTGTACAAAGTCATGATAAATTCTGCAGCAATGTAGCTGAAACATTACATGTTTAACTGTTTTGTAAACAGTAGATGATACTGCAGATCTAATGTGATAAAATGCACATGGTAGAGTTAGTGATAGCATAGCTTTTGTTTGTTGAACTACATGTACAATACTAAATGTACATGTACAATAGATAAGTACAGATCTAGAGATAACATAGATATGATAGATTTAATGAGAGCATAGATATGCCTAACTGTTTTGTCTCTCCCCATTTACTATCAACACTACAGTTAATGATATTCCACATTTAGTATTTGATATACACTGTATAATTATTCATTACATGTATTGTAATAGTATAATACATCTGTTTCTTGCTTAGATCTAGCCAGTAACTTGATGATTCTGCCCCCCCCCTCCCCAGCTGTGGACATGCGTACCACACCTCGTGTCTCCAGTCGGTGGGCTGTTGTCACATGATCGAGGGGACGCCCCATTGGTCCTGCTCCCTGTGTAACGTGGCTCGTCGGGAGGCCAAGACAGGCCGGGGCAGAACGCTGTCATGGTCAAGTGCAACCGCAGCCAGCAAACAGGTGGGGACAGACAGTAAAGAGACTCTTTTTACACAACCAAGAGTTTTATTCACAGCTGACATTTCGGTGACCTTCCTCAGGGCAATTCTAACTGGTTCACATTGCATTGCAGCACAGGTGTCACTGCGATAGATGCATTCCCAAACGTACAATATTTACATACCTAGAAATATTACAATAACCAAAATTTAATGTTACAATAACCACGTATATGTGTAGATATATTGTACGTTTGGGAATGCATCTAGCAGCGACACCTGTGCTGCAGTGCAATGTGAACCAGTCAGAATGTGAACCAAACTGTCAAGTGAAGAAACAGGTGTTATGTTTTTTATTTTTCCATTTCAGGTTGAGCCCCTCCCATCAGGTGCTGTCAGTCAACCCCGTTCCCATGGCGATGCCCTGCTGTCCCCCCAACAGGAGCTGTCCTACTCACAGCTGCAGAAGTCCTTCAAAGGTTTCATTATCACTTGTCTCTCTCTTTATTCTCTTTATTCCGATACCCTTGAGCCAAAAGGCTAATCTTCCAGGGTTCATTCGAAAAAAGAAAGATACATACAACAAATGACATTGTAAAAACACACACATTTAACACAAAAAGAGATTTACATTACTAGTACATACAAATGAGGGAACATAATCTACAAACTAATCACAGAAGTCACACTTTTAGACAGTTGGCAGATAGCTTTCTTGGAGTTAGATCTACTGGTAAGTGATTTGATTTGTCTTCATTTGTCTAACTTTTCTTTTAGACTTCCGAAAAAAATTTTCTTCACTTAGGCCCGATTCACACGTGCGTTGTTTTTATGTGTCGGGCGTCGTTCGACGCGCGCGCGCGCAAGCTGTACGACACATTTTTCAATCGTATAAACAGGCCCGCCACCGCCGCGCGGCGCCTTGTGTCGTTTTTTCTGTGGCACCTTCAGGAGGTGCCACAAGTGCGTCGCGGAGCACAGCGGGATGTCTGCGGTGAGGAAAAACATCATGTAAACAGACCTGCGTTGCGCGCAGCTCGCGCAGCCCATTTCCGCATCACAGAAGGTCAAATTTCTTCATTCCCGCGCTAGCCTGAAACCCACGCCACGCTCCTCTGTTTGTATCTATTCATTCCACTTCTGTATCAATTTCTACTTGTTGTTAGTTGTTTCTTCGGATTATTTTGTACGGATTGTTTGCTATTAAAGCATTACTGCTTGTTTGCTGAGCATGGCAGCAGTCAACAGATCTAACTGGACCAGCGCTGAAACGCGCTGTTTGATCGGGCTGTGGAACTGTGACAGAATTCAGAGCAAAATGGAAACTTTCAGGAAGAAGGAGGCCTTCGGAGACATTGTCGAGGGCATGAAGCAGGAGGGATACAATAGGACCTCCAAACAAGTCCAGAAGAAGATAAGAGACCTCAAGTACTCGTACCGGAGAATCAGGGATTCGAACAGTCGTAGCGGCAGGTCAGAGTTCACCACATGTGACACAGCGCGACGCAGACCGCCACAGCCCGCCACATCTGCGGCGCGAAGCGGGAGCTGCGGTCCCTGTGTGTAAACGGGAAAGTGTCGTAGGCGACTTGGCGCGCGCGCGCGCGTCGAACGACGCCCGACACTTTTATTTTTCATCGTGTGAATCGGGCCTTATATGCATATCAATCAATAGTTCTTTCTTATAAACCTGAATTTCTGCACATTAAGTTCTCTAGTATCACTGATGAAAGGTAGTGGATGCTAGCTGAAACGTCTGAATGTTTCCAACATCATATCCAGTTGCTTGAGTAACTGTTTTTTGGCATATCTTATTACCTGGATGTCTAATCTTCACAATGTATCCTTCAAGGTCCTTCAAGACTGGCCATCCTGGCAGAGCTCAAGCGGGCGGCTAAGTATGAAGACTCCGGCAAGGCTCAAGATCAGAAGAAAATCTTCAGTAGTAGTTCCAGTATCTTACAGAATGAAAACTTTCAACTTAAAGTTGCTGCTCCTCCAGTTATAGAGTAGAAGTGTATCATACACGTGACAGTCAACAGTGAAAATGACAGATTTAAACCAGGAAAAATATTATTACAAGTTGAACATAAAGTTATGTTTTTGATTTTGTCATTTGATCAATGCTTATTTGTAGAGGTAGCATTCTCAGTACTCAGATATTTGGACAGTTTATGAATTAATTTGGTTGATGTTGTAAAATACATATTTATTTCAGAATGAGAAAGTTAAGAAGCGTACAATATGCTGTTCAAGTATGATATTGAATGTGATTGTAACACATTGTGTGATATTGACTTGTTAACTGATTAGCAGGACAGATGTCAGATTGTGTAGTTACCATACTTGGTCGACTTTTCCAATAGCAGAGGCATTTTGTCGTGATGGACAATAAACCAAATGAAATGTTAGCTCGCCTAATCTAATAACAGACATCCCCAAGCACGTATGATGTAATCTTTTCAGAGGAGATGATTGTATACATCACAAATATCACATTGTAATACATGTAATTGTCAATGAAGAAAATAAGGTAACTGTCTGACTTTACAGATGTGTCTTCACACTGTCCTCTGTTTGAATTTTACGTCTGTGATTTGAACGTGAGGTAATGAAGGTACTACTAAACACTTAAAACGTCACAAAAGACACCTCCAAGTCTCTGTCCCAGTCAAATTCAAGTTCAAGAACTCATCACGTCCCACTGTTGATCAAACCTTATTGCCCTTGACCTTGTCATAAACGCGATCAGCCCTCCCCTCAGCTCTGGTGCCCTGTAGACTATTTGGCGAGGATCCAGTCTTAAATATGTCCTTGACTGATTGCAAATTGCTCTACTTAACGCATTCCTATCTAGAAGATAAGAACGCACGCACTCATCTACATGTAGGTATCACTGCATTTGTCCCAAATCTCTATCTTATGTATGTTAAGGGTTCTGTTAACGACTTGTGCGGACCCTCGGTCAAACCAACCGCTTGAATGGTAACCTTGAGGATTGAAATATCACCGCATTTACGACGGTAATTTCGGGGCAATGACCGAACGACTGGCCCATGCCTTGGGGTATGTACCTGTTATTTGTCTCGATGACATTTACTGCTATAATTAACTTTCACAGATGAAGCAAAACTTTTCTACGACAATATCACGGTTACTAGCCCAAATTATCACAGTGTCTGCTATTAAAGATGACAAGGGTTGAATATATAAGACTACTAAAAAAGACTACTCCATGTGTTGATCCTTTCTTCTGAGGTAACACCGTTTTTGTGGCGCCTCAAAGATTCAATTTTGATGCATTGTGCGGGGTCATTCTTGTGAGAACGTGACTGAACAAACCGGTTTTCTGCCAGAAAATGCCCAAACCGTGCGCATGCGGCCAGAGTATTTTTCGACCACGAAATCAGCTTCACTTGGTTGGTCTCTGTCAGCCAGGTTGTAGAATGTTCTGTGGAAGAAAAGCCGATGGTCTTCAGCGGTGACTTAGACCTGATCCCCGGTCAAGCCAATCCGTGACACTGGTAAGTACTAACATTAACACGTACACAGACTTAGGGAACGTGGCTAGAGGCCAAATTACAGTACGTACACTACTAGTTTACCTTACCGAGTTCAGGAGCCAGTAGTGCCAGGACTGAGTTGGGTTAAAATGTCCATCTTTGTTCTTTAAGAATACCTAATTTCACAGGAAATATGTTAAGTCAGCAGGCTATTGACAGAAATAGTTAAATTTTTCTCGGTTGTTAAATTTAGAATCTGAAAGAGACAGAAAGACGCGTGTTACTAGTAGTTTGTGTTGACAGTACATAGTACATCTTGAGGAATTCTATAGCAGGCAGGAATGTTGGGTTGGGTACTTCAATTGTTGTCTAAACTTCTTACACTCCTTGATGTGTCAGATAGAAAACAAATCTGAATAATAAAAAGAACATTCCTCGAAGTCGAGCTAAAAGTATTAACAGGCACACTGATACACATTTATTTTATAGAGTCCAACCGTTGGTGCATTTCTTGGGAAGGGAAGGGGTCGGTTACTGAAATTTGGTGCATGCTTTAACAAGTATTTCGTTGTCTCATGTATTGTTTTGTGAAGGTTTTGGGGCCGAAGCATAGGTTTTGTTTTAGAGAGGTACAATATTTGTGATCAAGTGGAATAATTCACTACAAAATCCCTTTATTGTAGTGTGGTTACAAAAATCTAGTATGTGAATTCTGCTTGCTTGTGTATGGAGTGGGGTTATATCATGATAAATTATTCATAAGTTTGTATCTGACTACACAGTTCTTCTTTCCATTGAAAGCGAAACAGCAGCTGATACTTCCAAAGTTTTCAGTGGTCGTAAAAAATACGTAAGTGCAACTAATGGTGGCAAAATGCCAGTTAAAAAGGTGACCTTTTAATTTAAGCAAATTACCTGTACAAAATCTACACCAACTAGGTGTGCTGATGTTCCTGTGGCTTTGTTTGGATAATGTGTCTCTTTGTCAGCCAAATGTCAGATATACTAACACCAAAATGTATATACGTTAGTTTTGAAACCCTAACTACACTCTTCGCCGAACAAGACTACTACATTTGTTATCAGCTTGTTTTTTTTTAAGTCCTCGCAGCAAGTTTTTCTAGTTAATATCTTAGGTCAATGATTTTTTTGGGATAATTTGTCTCTTTGTCAGACAAATGTCAGATATACTAACACCAAAATGTATATACGTTAGTTTTGAAACCCTAACTACACTCTTCGCCGATTACAATGGGGTGAACAAGACTACAACATTTCAGCTTGTTTTCTTTTTTAAGCCCTCGCAACAAAAATGTTCTTTCGTTCTCAAAGATAAGTTTTTCACTTGTCTAGTTAATGTCTTAGGTCAAGGATTTTGTTTGGATAATTTGTTTCTTTGTCAGGCAAATGTCAGATATACTAACACCGAAATGTCAGTGTTGAAACCTTAACCACACTCCTCGCCGACTACAAAGGAGCGACCAAGACTGTACATTTGTCATCAAATGTGTTTGTTTTCTTTTTAAGTCTTCGCAGCAAAAATGTTATTTCGTTCTCAAATATAAGTTTTAAATTTCCACTTGTCTAGTTGATATCTGAGGCCAAGGATTTTGTAAGCCTGTGGGCCCTTCTTTTTGATAAAATATCATACCATCTTAGAAACACAATAAAACAGCTCGATTACAAAGCAAAAAAAAAAAAGAATAATGTTGTTTTGTTCTTGTTTCGTTTTGATAACCAAATTAGAAATTGACACCCTTTCTAGAGGCTATGTATGGACTATCATCCTTTCAATGTGTCGTGATATTAACAGACTTTGACTAGCATTTCACACTGAATTTGCCACTTGTTGTCCATTCCAAGTGCAGTAGAAACTGCCATTGTCGTTGGTTTAGTATTTTTAGAGAAAGGGCGGCTTAAATGAAGGGATTTGTTGAACGGGTCACCTGAAAACTAAATGACCCGTGCAGTTTTGATTACTCTGCCGTGACTCGAGCCTTTTCGTGTGTGTGTTTTGAGATACAAATAACAAAGATGAATATCATTTCGTCCTACATATACTTTAGATAGACAAAAATTAATGAAAATGATCACATGTGAAACTGGTAAACCTCTCCCAAAGACAAACATAGACATTTTCAATTTACTTATGTCGTGCCCCGACTCCATATCTACGTACCTAGGCCAATATATATGTAGTGCATTACAAAAGAGAGAAAGTATTGTAACAGATAGTAACGCCTAACTCACATCATGTCATACGCCATTTACGTTCATATTCCTGTAGTAATACTAGTAGTCTCTTAGAATAGACTTGATTGTATTGATCACATTGTTATTGATGCCATACATTGTACCATGTACAACTGTCGAGCAATAAAGTTCAATAACTACAAACTGTGCGTATCTATGGTGTTAAAAGCCTAATATGGACCAATAACAAATAACACATCTTGAAAGTTCATCTGTGTTGGTAGAGGTCATTGTGAAGCAAGTTTAAACTGTAATTTCCAACACAAGAAATTGGAGTCACCCAAATTTTCGACTGTACAACCCCAGTCTTTGTCAAGGAATGAACAATCCACCGCTTCTGTCAAAGACTGGAGTTGTATAGTCGAAAATTTGGGTGAGTCCAATTTCTTGTGTTGGAAATTACAGTTTAAACTTGCTGCATAACAAATAACACAAATAACTACAAACTGTGCGTATACATGGTGTAGGAAGTCTTTTACTGGAAGAGAGGAGGAAGTGACAAAACTTCCTGTAACACGTCATGATTTGTAACACCTGTTACTAAATGTTACGGGTATTATTCATCAGGTATAACAAGCTTATTGTATCAAGGCATTCTACGTATTCCAATTCTAGTTACTTCTTTCGTTCGTGTTAACCCATGGTATGAAAATAATAACAAAATATACTGGTATATCTACACGAAATGTTACAATGAAAGTACAAGAACTCTATTGTGTTCTGGATATGAAAAGTACAAATGTACTAGATGTATGCAAACAACCTTTGCTAAATACCGAGTAATTATGTTGTTCAATATCATACATATAACAGTTTCACACAGTTTAACGTTACTGTACTTCGTACTTATGAAGACAGCAAAGTTTAAACCGAGCAGGGAATGCCTAAGCTTTGTTTTGAGATCATCGATCTTTCTTTCATGCAAATGTAAAACATGTAATTAATGTTAGCCGGTTGTCTGCCCCAAATCTACACTAGTAGAACAAGTCACTATGCAGTCGAACGAAGAAAAACAAAATTTGTGACTTAGGGTTTCTTTCAAACACTAGAAAGTGTTGGTATTTTCGCTATATTTACCATTTTCTCAGTACTCTTAAACAGAATCCAACACTATATATTTTAGGTAGGAAACACATTTGAAACCTAATTGGAGGTATACAATGTATAGTTCTCAGTGTGAAAAATGAAATGTTTCATTCTGTCCACGAGTGGAAAAGTGAACAATGTTCTAAGTACACTAAATCTATGCGAAAACTCAATAGCATTCGCAAATAGCACTTCTATAAATACAACTATTAACCTCATTTTTGCGTTCCAGTGTCTGTCAACTAAGTACTATTAATAGAAAAGCTTCATAAAAACTCAACTCAATCAGTTCGACATTAGTCAAACAATTGTGAGAAAACCACAGAACATTTCTACATTAGAAAAATAAGTTAGATACAAAAGGTTGGTTTACGCCATTGTAGATGTCGAATGACGTACCCAGCACTTCGAGGGACGTCACAACACGAACAAATGCCCGAAGGGACATTGCCCAGTCATTAACTACGGTTCACAAGAGCACAGGGTATACATTTATTCGTGTAATAGCGTGTAACCTACGTATACACTGTACAAATTCACGTCTTTAAACTACTAGTACTAAGGAAGCTGAACTACCATAAGATCGTTGCTGAAGTTGTACCATTTATTCCAATATGCTCCATAGTAACTGTTCTTATCATGAGGTCATCTATTGGACAGGATTGTTCACCAGAATAGATTGAATCAGTCCTCTTATTTACCGGAATACACTGGAATGCAAAGGGGTAAGATCTATATAGATACAATTTGTTTTGAAGAGTGAACATTGTAGGTAAATACTACATATTTTGACAAGGAGTCATGTAAAAGTTGTCGAAAGTTATAAGGAGTGTTATGATATTTCTACAGATCTCGTATCTCAATATAGTATTGTGGAGTTTAATAGAAAGATGTGTTTTATATGATTTTCAACATTATTTTTTCAGACTGGTAACTGCACAGCTGTAAAAGAGCCATTTACTGATGTCATATCAGGTCACCAAGATTGAGCAGGATTCGGGATGATCCACAGTTCATCTTGTACCTGAAGCAAGTTTTGATGAACTAGTAGACTGAGTTGTGCCTATTCCTACCTTCACTGTTAGCACAACCTGGGGTTTTCGTGCCTAATCTGAAGTTAAACTGTACGGATGAAATAAGTTATCAACGATGCACGTGTGCAGAAGAATCCTCCTCCTCAACCTGAGGAAAATCCTGCTCTTCGTCCTTTTCGTGGGGACGTCCACCTACACGTATCTCGCGGCGACTTTCCCTTACGAGGAACCGACTGACTCGAAGATTCTAAGCCGGATGCTCCAAGATGTCCGAAGCCCCAGGGATAAGAGAGAAGTCATCTCAGAGAAACTCCAAGATCAAAAATCTGTTTCGAAGCTGATCATCAAAGATGTAGAAGTCGAGCAGTCTGATGAAGTAGATCCACTAGAGTATATATTTGGCGGTTTTCAAGACTCGTCTGTGACTACGTCAGCCCGTCCGCGGACAAGCAAGAAACCACCACCAAAGGCAGAAGCGCCGCCAGCGGCTGAGAAGCGAACTGCAGTCATAGTCATGACCCAGATGAGGAGCGGCTCCACGTTCGTGGGTGAGATTTTCAACCAGCATCCTGAAGCCTTCTACTTCTTCGAACCGGTTTGGGCGCTGGAATACAACAAAAACAAAGCCTACAACAGCTCCAAGTGGCAACTGAAACTACTGGAAGGGCTGTCAAAATGCAGGTTTGAACCAATTCGTGACATCATGCAGTTTTACCTCACCACGAAAGAACTGGGCGTGATGAAGACGTGCAAAGCCATAGACAAAATGTGCGACGGCTACAGGAACAAAACGGCGATGTGGCCAGGCAGATGCCCGATCCCTAACGACCAGTTCACGGAAATTCTAGAGATGAATTGCATCAAGAACACCTTCACGGCCATCAAGACCATACGACTGAACGACATCACGCTTTTCAAGCCGCTTACAGAAGATCCTGAGTTGGACTTCAAGATTATCCAGTTAGTTCGAGATCCGCGGGCGATTATTGCGTCAAGACTTGCCCTGGTAAAGAACAACGTTTCCGTCACAAACCAACTGCACGACGACGTCGACAGGACCGAAGTACGAGCTGTCTGCAACTGGATGACGACAAACATGCAACCTTACCGAGAGAAAAGAGAATGGCTGCGCAAGCGGTACGCTTTGGTTCGATATGAAGATGTTGGCTTGGACCCTATCACCACAATGGCCAGATTCTACAGGTTAATAAACATACCAATGTCTAGAGATGTCTCCAAATGGCTCGGCAGTCACACCAAAACGTCCAAAAAACTCAAGGACAGAAAAGATCCGTTCGGAACCAAAAAAGACTCGGAGAAAACCGCGAACGAATGGCGGACACGGTTAAGTTTCCAACAGGTTGAAATCATCCAATCAGAATGCAAGGAAGCGATGACGTTGTTCAACTACAAATTTGTGGAGTCGAATGAAGAACTAAAAGACATATCTGTCAGTCTGTACAAGAAAAGACCGCCTCTACTTTTCTAGATATCTTTTTCTTGTATGTAGGTGTTCTTCAAACGAATATCAGGCGAATTCAAAATGAACCTGTACTTTTCCTTCTGGAACGTGTAGGTGACTTCAAATCATTGGTTGTATATCTGATGTAAAATATGGTAGCAAATATATCCCCATGTATTGTATACCTATCCAGCGTGGCCACGGTCAAAGTTTGTAACCGGCCTGCACGTGTTCAAAGAACACATTTCAATTAGAATTATTGTAAGGAATGTGGAAAGTCAGTAAGTGTATGATATTCAACCAAGAACTTTACCTGAAATATGATAACCAAGTTACTACGTGGGCGAAATAATATATTTTCACAGAACTTACACCGTAGCATCCATATTCACTGTGTCGAATTTAGTTGTCTATTCTTAGTTGTGCGTGTGTGTGTGTATGTGTGTGTGTGTGTGTGTGTGTGTGTGTGTGTGTGTGCGTGCGTGCGTGCGTGCGTGCGTGTGTGTGTGTGTATGTGTGTGTGAGTGCGGCGCGCCGCGCGTGTGTGTGTGTGTGTGTGTGTGTGTGTGTGCGTGCGTGCGTGTGTGTCTGTCTATAACTGTGTACAGTCTGTGTGTTATTTTGATGATTCCCTGACACTGCAATTATTTGTAACTCCCCCGCCTCAGGGAGTGTAGCATTGTTTTGACACTTTGCACTTTAACCTATGACACCTGTTGCATTTCGTAAACAATTTCGTATCCTCAAAAATCGACACCAAATTCCTACCCCAGAAACCTAATACATGTGTAATGGATGTGTTATCATCTTCCACTTGTAATTCAAGAAATATCCTCTCAATCTTAACTTCCATACGTTCCTTCCTACTGCATGTTTACAAACGCGAACTCATGAATGTCACACCTATGATAAATTGTTGAAAAGGTCACCACACGTCCAACCGGTTTACTTGTCTCATTCTTCTCAGTGACGCACGCTCTCATTGAAGGGGACGCTCTCGTGAACTCTCGACAATAAGGACTGAGGGTTTTTCACCGATAAGTTTAATTAAGACTGGCGCGTCAATTAAGACGACCTTCGTTCGGTTTTACAAAGAATCGGTACCCACATATCTCACGTACCATCGCTAGACCAACCCTAGAGCCAGTAGAGGTAAGCAGTTTTCTTACGCTATCGGCAAGGTTATTATGGTATCAGGCAGATTTTAAATTTCTAACTTCCGCCTGACTTAAGCTACCAAGGCACATCCTGCATTCTTCGCATGTAATCCTATCGTCTGGAAAGATGCAGGGAATGAAGGACGGGCCTTTTCTGATCGCAATCTCGTGAATATTTGTTGTTTATACTACGTGCAGGTAGGAGGTATTGTTTAGTAGAATGAGAACAATCCCTCAGGCGATATCATGGCATCTACACGCGTGTCAGAACCGGCCAAATAGTTTTAATTTATTGGTAAGCCATACGAATACGAATCAGGGAAAATAGGCTGTGCTATCGTAATTGTTAATGTTATCCAGTGGTACCTAAGAAACAGTCACAACCACCCTTCACATAGATGCATGCATCGTGTGCTATTATCACAGTCACTGAGTTATTGAAAACCATAGTGTATGGGTATGCTTTGTTGCAGAGAGAGTTTATTCCATGTCAGTGGTCTGTAGACATACAGACGAAGGTTGGCAGTTCTTCAAGGTCAAAATGTGTGCTTTCAACACTGAGTAGGACTTGGACAACATCATTTGGTAGAAACTTGGCCGAAACTGGCCATGCGTGTGAAATGTGTATAGGATTACGAGGTACAATGTAGGGTACTGTGTAGGACACAGTGTTCGTAGTTGACGTGAAATCATGGAAGTGAAAAAAGAGATCAGTGGTAATGAACTGCACATTTTTGTGTTCAAATAGTGAATGACAGACTAAATTTACCATACACTAGTGTGACAATTTATTTCAGCTGTTTTGTTTGTCCGTTGCAGGCCTGCTCTCTACATGACCACATATGGTTGGCAAAGACACCGGCCAGGACTAACATAAGTAACAAGTCGCGAAGAAGTGGAACCACCACAGTGACGAGACTCAGTCTTCCCCATTTCATGTTGATAGGTTCCAATGAGTTTTTAACCTTATTGTTTTCAATCACCATTTGCAAGAAGGACTGAATACAGCAAAACATGCGTTCTTGTAAAGTTAACCTCCTTGGTATTGTTAAAGCAATTCTATTTCTCAATTTAAGAACTATGCTTCTTCTGATTCTTCTGTTTGGATCCGTTGCCTATCTGTATGTCTTGGCGACTCTTCAAGCCATGGGACAAGCTGCAGTTGAGGTTCTGGAAAAGAACGCTGAAGATACAGAAATCCTGGACAAATCAAGTGCGTTGGCGCCCCCAACGGATACAAAACGAACTGCAGTTATAATCATCACTCAAATGAGAAGCGGGTCCACTTTTGTCGGTGAGATTTTCAACCAACATCCAGGCGCATTCTACATCTTCGAACCACTTTGGGCCCTGGAAAACCACAGGAACAAAACTTACAAGAACAACCCAGGAATGCAACTAGAACTTCTGCGGGGAGTTTCTTCTTGTAGATTTGATAAAATAAAGAACATCATGAAGTTTTACCTCACCACGCCAGGCTTGGGTGTGATGAAGACGTGTCAAACAGTTGACAAGATGTGCGATAGATTCCGAGACAAACGTGAAAACGCCACCTGGCCCAAACGATGCCCCATCCCAGACGTAAAGCTTCCAAGCGTTCTGCAAAGAACTTGTGAGGCAAAACAGTTCACGGCGATTAAAACAATCCGTTTGGACGACATAAACCTTCTCCAACCGTTGACAGAACAAACCGATTTGAATTTCAAAATCATTCAGTTGGTCAGAGACCCGCGCGCCGTCATTGCGTCACGACTAAACCTCAGCAAAAAGAACGTTTCCGTTATGACTGTCCTTCACAGCAAGGTCGACAAGGAGGAAGTAAAGCAGCTATGTGATTGGATGATCAAAACTGTGGAGCCTTTCAAAAACAGCACCGATTGGTTACGAGAAAGATTCGCGATGCTTCGATACGAGGATGTCGGTATGCACCCAATAACTACCATGGAGAAACTGTACAATTTTATCGGCGTGCCTGCAAAAACCGAAGTCTCCAAATGGCTTGAGAGCCACGTGCACGCCGCGAAAAAGAGAAAGGACAGAGAAAATCCATTTGGAACTAAGAAAGACCCGGTAAAGAGTTCAAACGAGTGGAGGTCTCGACTTAGTATCTATCAAGTACACACTATACAGTCTAATTGTAAGAAGGCATTGGAGCTATTTCATTATCCATGGGTCAAAACAAAAGAAGAGCTTAGAGATCCTTCTCTTAACCTTTACAAAGATCGGTATTCTTTGATTCCCTAACTGCTAAAATTCCCTAAAAGAAATGTAATCCAGACTTTCACTGTGGTTCAGCTATGTCAGTAAAGGAGCAAAGATGTTAAGTATATAACAGTCATAACTAGGTCCAAGCTACTGTATATGACGTTCAGAAATGCCTCTGCACCTCAGGCGTCGCCAAAAAAATAGGCCTGTGTATGCATGTAGCATGCATGTATGCATGTAGCATATGTTATGTACAGTAAGATATCTTTATCAAACCAATGTTGACTTAAATGAATTCATTGCGTTAATATTTACTTCAAGAATGTTCTCAAATTAGGTCTTTTTTAATTGTATCTCACATTATTTACAGTGTACAATGCTTGGTGTCTGTGTATAAATTTGCCGTTATATAATTTACATTCCTTTAATATCAACAAAAAGCCACGAAAGTTGTATACATAGGTTATGTACATGTGTTGAAGGAAAGACATGAAACATTGATAAACACGAATTGTCCTGCTTTTCATTCATTCCCACAGACATCCACTCCAAACAATACAACAAAAGGCGATATACTTAAATAGAGCATTTCTGTGCTCTCATGTTATTTTTCAGACCATTCACTTGAGCACTAAAACCCCTGCCTGTAGTGACCACTTGTCTACTGTGGCCATTCTCTTCTAATTCACAAGGTTTAATTACTATGGCAACATATATTCCAGTGATTGCATGTTCCATACATGTAGTGTTACAAAGCATTCAAACATGGCCATGATCAGCACATCTATACATGAACTGTCATCTATATATTTTGCCCTTATCAGCTCTAAGTTCACTATTTCTACCTTCCGCTCTGTTTTCTTATTCCTTTTGAATTGCCAACCATTGATTCTATTAAAGTATCCATTTGAGTGACACATATAGGTCGTAATATGTTACTGGGAGAACCTATAGCATTTCAAAATGTCCTAAAGCGGCTTAGATACAATGAAGCTGAGCAATAAATATGATACTAGAGAACTATAGATGTTCTTATATCGTAAAGATCGACAGATTTGTTACTCATTTGCTTTGCGGAAATAACGTCTTTGTAACCAAACATGGACATGGCTTCCTGACATTGGGACTGTATCAGTTTAACTTCATCTAACGTCAATTTCAGCCGCCACTGGTTGCACGCCTGTACGGGGTCTTTGATGGTTCCAAATGGGTCGTTTCTATCTCTCTTCCTCTTTGCTGTTTTGGTGTGTGCTTTGATCCATTCTGAGATGTTTGCCTGTGGTTTAACGCCGATGAAGTTGTATAATTTGTCCATCATGTCCAGAGGTTGTAGGCCAACATCTTCGTACCGTACCAAAGCGTACCGGCCCCGAACCCAGCTCTCTTCGGTCTTGTAGGGCTGTGCGTTCCGCACCATGCTGTCACAGAGTTCCCGTACTTCTTCCCTGTCCACTTTGGTGTTCAGAGTCGACTGTAGGAGAGAGACGTTCTTCCGACTCAAAGCGATTCGTGAAGATATGACTCCTCTTGGGTCTCTCACCAGTTGGATAATCTTAAAGTCCAACTCCCTGTCTTGTAGTAGTGGTTGTAGATGCGTCACATCGTCCAGTCGTATTGTTTTTATTGCCGTGAATTGTTTTGATTCGCAAGTAGACCTCAGGACGTTTGGTAGCAAGTTAGGCGGTACTGGACATCTCTGAGCCACTGTGATCTTTCCTTTCGTTTGGTTTCTATACCTTGCACACATATTGTCTATTGTTTTACAAGTTTTATAAACTCCCATGCCTTTAGTTGTGAGGTAATATCTCATGATGTCCCGAATGTCACCAAATTTACATGATGATATTCCTTTTAGGAATGCGACTTTCATTTCTAGAGCGTTGCTGTAAGTTTTGTTTGCATAATTCTCAACGGCCCAAAACGGTTCGAAGACGTAGAAGGCGTCAGAGTGTTGGTTGAACAGTTCTCCAACGAACGTCGATCCACTTCGCATTGGAGCGACTATTACGACTGCAGTTCGCCTGTGAGCCGCTGGGAATGCTGGTGTTCCTGATTTCTGCTCCGACGGTTCGCTCACAAGTTCAGACAGATCTCGTGCCTTAGTTTGCTCATCTTGTACCAGACATTTAAGAGTCAACGAAAGGTACAAGTAACTCGAAGACGCAAGGAACAAGACTATTAGCAACAGTCTTCTAGGATTACGAAATAGCAATTTCCTTATCATATTTCAAGAAGTGCAACTGTTATATATGAGCAAATTTTCTGATAGATATCTGAATTTTTTGTAGGTTGTAGCGAAAGAATCTTCAATTGTGGATGCGTCTTCCTACACCTGAAAAAGGCAGAGTGAAAGAGTTTTACAAACGCGTGGGAAAAGCTTAAATTTCTGCATTAATGACAGAACGTTGCTCTGACATTTACAATGCTAGTACTAGTGCTGGCTGTGACCTCATTCGACGCGAGGACACGTCATACATGACGTCACAAATGACGCCATCTTGAACTTAGACAATGTTCATTTGAATCTTGTCCTGGATAAACCTTTCGAAGATCAGTCACACTCACCAATTACTAGTAAATTGCCTACTTATATACAAAGTACACATTGCAGTTCAACCATAACATTACATATCAAAACAAACAAACAAACAAGCATGTCTTTGATTAAAACTTTAAGGTCGCAACAAGTGGCATTAAAGGTCATTAATTTAAAAACATTGTCAGACAAGCAATGCAAATACAAAATGGCCGGGCGATACGAAATAGCACATCCGATTTTACATGGTAATTCCCTACAAACCTACAGCTAGGAGAACCTCTTACCTTTGCAGATAGAACCGTGAAAATCTTGTTAACAGGCAGGTAGCTGTTACATTATACTAGACTATTTCTGAATCAGGTGCGCCAACAGCTCGACATGCCCTCACCGGAAGTACGTCATCACTAGAAAAACCGGTCTACCATGCCATGTGTCTAGACCCAAGTGTTGATGACAACAATAATGTTACCTTTTAATCGCGCAGACGACGGGAGAGTGGTGTCTGGTTCGGTCAACAAAATCTTATACTAGTATTGTGAATGCAGTAAACTGGTTCACCCCTGCTCGAGTGCACACGAAGGGGACCGTCCGTTGTTGGCGTGTCTGGGTCGTCCATTGCACCACTCAACTTCAAGCAGATGTAGGGTTCGGCTCTGTGTTTCACACATGTGAGGCTTTTGTGTACTATTTGGAATATCAGGGCATAGTACACTTGAACCTTTGACCTCTCCAAACCGATCTGGGAGGCTCGTCATCATCATCATCATTATGGTATCCTGATTACCCAGATATGAACCATAACATATCGTATAACCGCTTGTCGATCTAATACGCCACAGAATTACCTGTAAATGATGTGATAACTCCCTTCTTTATTCCTATAAGAGGTCTTGGTGTAGTATGGGCGGCCTGTGTGGTTGTTAGCGTCACTTCTGGGGCACTGTATCTGTGTAAATCAACGAGTAATAGTGTTCAATAATGAGACATGTTATAAAACAAACAAACAAACAAGCAAACGAACCAGTTGTCTGAGCGTTTTCCTATCAATTCTTAATGGCTACAAAATTCCTACGGCCCCACCAGGCAGTTGTATAGGATAGGGTAGTTGTGGAAAGGGTCTAAAATACAACAAGCAAACAAACAAACAATGAACTAACCAGCATCGAAAATCTGGCGTCAGTTACGGTGTTGCTGGAAGCGACCCCTATTATCCGTGTTAAAAAGTGCACCCTCCAGTTGGCACCGCATGGATCAAAAGCGCCCTAGAAGCACCTATCAATTTTCATCGGTATTGCAGGACAATAAAATATGCACTCTAGAACAGGTGGACGTGCGTGCGTTTGCGTTGTAGTTTTGAACAAGTTTTATGATATTCGTGTATTTCGTGAGCCATTTAATAGTTGCCATAAGTATATATTAGTCAGTGGCGAGGAGCGCTGGCCACATTTGGACGTTTAGTTCCAAATTTCGCGCTGTAAAAGCTTATTAGGGGGAGGGGGGCATGACGCAATCACGCAACCACATGTGTTAGTGACTCGTTCCCAGGTTTCGACTTCAGGGGCTAAAATAGAGATTTACCGAATCCCGGTATAGTGGAATATTTCGCTAACAATCACCCCTTGCACACCCCTCTTCTTGCTCGTAAGTTTACATTGTTCCGATTCTTATAGATTTAATTTTCTTTTGGACAATATACGAGATCTTGATCGTCCTACGACAGAAGTACGAAGAAGTGCAGTACGCAATCATCCCCTATGTGAGACTCCTTCGAAACTCCTTTGTTTTTATGCTAAAAGAAACCTAGAGTAACATGTAAACAAACATGGCGGCCCGGTTGTGTTTGGTGCGCGACACGGTAGAATTGGTCGCGTTGTGGAGTATTTAGCGGGATTTGAAGAACACCGACCCTCCGTACACTGAGTTGACAGAGCAGACAAGCATAAGGGGCAACCATAACTTGGGGTGAAAACAGATATAATCACGCAGACGAATTGTACAGCAGTACAGTGGTAGAAAATACGATTTGCATATGAATCACTGCACTCGAGCTCGAGGTAAACAATGCTAGACCATGCACAAGCGACCTCTAGTGATTTATCACACTCTGTAGGGTTTCTCTGCTCCGGGCCTCTTGATCAGCACCAAGGTCAGCACCAGGAATAGGCTTGACCGTGCGGCTTTTCAGAAAGATCTCGTAGCCTGGAACAGCCTGATTTTGCGGCGATATTCAGAAGGATCGAATGTTAACTGACCGTGGCGCACTCAAAGGGGACTGATAGCCTTGTACAGGCTTGGCCGTGAGATCATATAAAATGAAGTGATAGCCAGTATCAGCTGACTCAGCCATACACTTCGTAGCAACATTCCCGAAAACACCGCCGAAATTGCGGTTTCCTGTTATGGTTTGCCGTCCTATAATTTTAGCTGAAATTTAGTTGTTATGATTAATATCGCTATTGTTAGAATTAATTAGTGTTAGAGTATGAAATAGTCGTTCCCTTGACTGCAAAACGTCCTGACGTCGGCGAAACGTCAGGACGAAACCTGACCTATGGACAGTGTAGCAGTGGCCTCTGGCGATTTGTCTCGAAACTGCAGGGTCACTTTTACCTATGGCTGACGTAACTATGACGTAGTAACTGATTAGCCCCCCCCCCTCCCCCTAATAAGTTTTTACGGCGCGAAATTAAACGTCCAAGTGTGGACAGCGCTCCTCGCCACTGACTAATATATGCTTATGGCAACTATTAAATGGCTCACGAAAGACACTAATATCATAAAAGTTATTCAAAACTACAACGCGCACGCCCACCACCTGTTCTGGAGTGCATATTTTATTGTCCTGCAATATCGATGAAAATTGATAGGTGCTTGTATGGCGCTTTTGATCCATGCGGTGCCAACTGGAGGGTGCACTTTTTAACACGGATAATAGGGGTCGCTTCCAGCAACACCGTAACTGACGCCAGATTTTCGATGCCGGTTTAGTGCATTGTTTGTTTGTTTGCTTGTTGTATTTTAGACCCTTTCCACAACTACCCTATCCTATACAACTGCCTGGTGGGGTCGTAGGAATTTTGTAGCCATCAAGAATTGGTAGGAAAACGCTCAGACAACTGGTTCGTTTGCTTGTTTGTTTTATAACATCTCCCATTATTGAACACTATTACTCGTTGATTTACACAGATACAGTGCCCCAGAAGTGACGCTAACAGCCACACAGGCCGACCATACTACACCAAGACCTCTTATAGGAATAAAGAAGGGAGTTATCACATCATGATATTGTACAGGTACTTCTATGGCGCATTAGATCGACAAGCGGTTATACGATATGTTATGGTTTATATCTGGGTAATCAGGATACCATAATGATGATGATGATTACGAGCCTCCCAGATCGGTTTGGAGAGGTCAAAGGTTCAAGCGTACTATGCCCTGATATTCCAAATACTAGTAGTACACAAACCGGAAAGTACTAGTACAATTAGACATTTACCTTGGCAAAGCATGGTTATGGTCAGGTGAGCTCTCAAAAGGTGAGTATTGGGTTTTGAGCTACGTTTTCATAGGATTTTCACATTCAAGCCTGTACAAGAGAGGCCGAAACTGGAGTTCTACAGTATCAAAGAGGTCAACTTGAAAAAGATATAACGTTAACGTTACTAATATGTAAAAGGTGTGAAACTATTAAAGATTTATATTTAATCTTTCTGTGCCATGGTGCCACCTGTTGTTTTAAACGCGTAGCGCCCAACAATACAGTGCCAACAATAGTCCTGCTATACACATTATAGTATACAATAGACGTTGTAAAGACGTGGCCTAACACGTGTGAAACACAGAGCCGAACACTACGTCTGCTTAGAGTTTAGTCGAGCGGTGCAATGGACGACCCAGACACGCCAACAACGGACGGTCCCCTTCGTGTGCACTCATGCGGGGGTGAACCAACCGGTCTCCGGAGAGGGGTTGACCTAACCCGGAAGTAAAGCATTGACCATTATCTTCTGTGCCGATCTTTGGACTGGGGTCAGAAGGGAAAACTGCAGGTATGAAGCGTTACTTTCTACGTTCTTAAAGAGGTAAATACTGCATGTACAGCCTTATTCGCTGTCTTGTACATTGTACTTCATGGAGTTCAACTACATGTACGCTCAACTGGTCAGTAAAGTGTGTGGAAGTGAACTATAGTATAAAAGGCTAGGTGAACAAAATTAACGTTTACTACTAAAGTGCTGGTCTAAAGTAGATGCAAGTCAATCATATCAATCATACTTTAAATCAATGAGAAAACGTACTATTATAATAGCCTTCTTCTCCAAGATAGGACTTTCATACTTTGGAAAGTCTTTGGACTGAGCTTATTTGTGCAGAGAAAATCATTAGCTGACATTTTGATTTATGCAAATAACAACCTAATTTGCAGTATCAATTAGAGTCACCATTATACAATTAATTCATCAGTTATAAAGGTTAAGATCATTGGACAAAAGTATAAGATCACAAATCTTTAATTTAGTAGTAGTTTTTCATTTCATTTGACAGGTCAGAAAACTGAGGCCTGAGGCCAGAACTGACAGCATGGATCCATTAACAGAAGTCAGCTCTGAGGCATTTCTGAACAGAAAAGTCCTCCACCATCCACACAACCATGCAGACACCGACGGTACCAAAACTTCACACTTCTCTGTCGTGTCCTACAACATCCTCGCCGACTGCCACGTCTCCCCACAATCCTATCCGTACTGTCCCAAAGAATGTCTCCCAATGTCCGCACGCGAGAAACAACTAGACACAGAGTTACGCTACCTTAACGGTGACATCGTGTGTCTACAAGAAGTCGGAACAACCTACTTCCAAGAAAACCTCTTGCCCTTGATGCAGAAGCAAGGCTACGATGGCTACAGGTTTAAAGAAAAAGTTCTCGGGACTCCAGAAGGAATTGCGATGTTCTTTCGGACTTCTAGGTTTAGTGTAGTTGATTTCACTGCGTTTGACTTCAATTCCAAGTTCAAAGAACTTATCAAGAGGTACGTGGGAGAGTCCGAGAGAGATTATGTCTACAAGTACTTGGAGAAGACCAGTGTGATGATGATGTGCAGGCTGAGGTGTAAGGTGACAGGTCGTGTGGTGACTGTGGGGACGTTCCACGTGATCTGGTGGTTGGGACTGATCCCCAGCGCCCCCCAGCATGTGGAGGTGGATGTGCAGTCTCTGCAGGTAACTCAGATCAGTATACACAAGGAGGTTGAATATTTAACCTCCTTGGTATACACTATACAGTAGTCTAACCATTAAAGTAATACTAGTACGTACTTCTTACCATACTGTATAATAGTGTATTTTCTTCTTATAGAAAACAGAGAACTAAGAAGAAAGGGGGTGCAAAAGCTACGAACAGTTCCAAACAAGACTACCATGTAAACTGTTGCCCCCTGTCAAACACATGGAATCCAAAAACTACACTCAAAGTGAAGGTAGTAGTTATATCTTTGACTGAATACAGCTCTGCAGGTATAAATCATACTATCATGAAAGTTTATCTCTCTGTTGGTTAAGACTTATGATCCAACACAAAGAAGTTACTGGTCTAAAGCTCTGAGTGAGGAAATTTTTTTGTGTTGGATCAAAATTCTTAACAGGTATAAATCATGTTTTTTAATGAGGACTGTTATTTTCTGAAGATCTCAGTAGCCATGGCTGAGCTGGTGCAGTTTGCAGGCGGTACAGACCAGCCCCACATCCTGTGTGGAGACTTTAACTCCTCCCCCTTCAGCCCGGCGTACGGCATCCTCACCAGGGGTCACCTGGCCGGGGGAGGGTACGAGATGTTCCACGCTCTACGACCATTCAAGGTGTCTGACAACGAGGTGGGTTTATTACCTACATGAAAATGTAGGCATTGTTTGTGTGTGTGTGTGTGTGTGTGTGTCACTGTGTGTGTTTTTCTGCATATTTGTGGTCAGCATAACTAAGAAGGCCAGCATAACTTTATGGATTGTGATGATATTTGGTATGCTGGTAGATCTTAGGACCACAAAGGTCAAGGTCAAATGTGGGCCTCCTGGTGTCCCACCTTGGTACTGCAGCACCGCTTCTGGTATTCATATCTTTTGTTCTGGACTTGCTACAATGTATGGTCTTGATTTTATCGTGGAAAGTACCGGGGTATTTTTTTGTGTCAGGAACAAATAGTGTGGGTTTGGTACCCCAAGCACCAGTACACCACGCCACAGCACCCTCTCGGCTGTAGTGATAAAAAATATACCTTGGCTGCTATTTTCTGCTACAAGGTTTGATTGAAACTTAACTGATTTTGTTTTCCTTTTATCCAGAGTAAGTGTCTGATCGACCTGTTGCCATCCAGCCTGTACTCACATCCATCCAAGTCTCTCAAAAGTGCCTATGCTGAAGTCAAGGTACAGTTTTGGGTTCGTTGGACTGTAACATACTAGTACACATATTTTGTTCCTACTCAGAGGATTATATTCTAAGACAGCAATTAGTCAAGTACATGTATATATTTTGTTGACTTTGTTCAATGTTTTAGGTTCTTCAAGGTTTTGACATTTGTAAACAGAATTTAGAACATGCAAACCACCACCAAGAGATTATTTTCAGTCAAAGAATGAAAAATGTTTCAAAATGTCTCAAATGGATAGACCGTTGTCATGATTATGATGGTGTAGAAACTTCAAAATACATGTACATGTAATGTCAGATGCTTTCCAGAATTTAAACCTTGAAGTTGTCAGTTTTAATCAATAACCCACATCAAGGAATGGTTTCCTTCCATAGGGAAAAGAGCCGGACTTCACAAACTACATGGATTCATTTGTGGAGTGTCTGGACTATATCTGGTACAGCTCAGACAGCGTGCGAGTGACAGCAGTGCTGGACATGGTACCTGAGTCAGCCATCACACCTCTCACAGCATGTCCCAACAAGGTCTTCCCTTCTGACCACCTCTCCCTCAAGGCTGTGTTTCAACTCACAGACCTGTAACATGTAACATCCGTGTCCATAATATCACCAGGGTCCATAATATCGCCACCTTCAGAAATAGTGTGCTTAAAGATATTTTCACTGCAACATTCCCTAGGTATGTACATTTGATGTGTGAAGGAGTGCATACCAAAGGTATGTTGCAGTAAAAATATCTTTAAGCACACTGTTTCTCAAGGTGGCGATATTATGGACCCTGGTGGTATTATGGACACGGATGTTAGGCACCCAATGCAATTTTAGGGTGGCAAAAAACTGTCAATTTTCTGGTCTTAAAAGTTACTAAGGGCTAACACACTAAAAAAAAGTATGGGAATGATTTTAACAAATCTTATCACGTGATTTAGGGCATTTTTGCCCTTTAATATACTTTTGGAGGTTTTATGAAAAAAATATTTTATTAGAGTTTTATTAGATAAAGAGAATTTTTATATGTAGTCAAAGCTGTGTTTCAACTGATCACAGACCAGCAACATTAAGATGCATTATTTCAATTTGATCATGGATTTTGGTGTGCATTGAATTTTATTTTTAAAGCAGGAAATAGTGCTGATTTTTTACAGCTAACAGTTACCAAACTACAAGATTAAGATCACTCACACACTCACTATCCTGGCTTAGATAATACTGCTGAAGGGGAGATTTAGATCCATAATATTTATGTTATGGATCTTGTTATGCATTGAATGTTGCTGCTTTTTACAGTAGCATTTTTTCAAAGTTACTTGTCAGAATTTTCGACTCACAGACCTGCAACATTATGGTCCATCTTGGTGTGCACTGAACTTTCTTTTTAAAGACTAAGAAATGTTGCTACTTTTTACAGCTAACATTTTAAAAAAGTTTTCAAAAGAATTTTAAACTGAATATCGTGTAATTAAACCAGCTGTAGTGCTTGAACAGCAGCGTGGTCTAAGGGCTATTACACACTAAAAAGTGTGGGAATGATCTTAACTAATTCAACCACGTAATTTAGGGCATTTTGCCCTTCAGTATGATATCAGATATGTATATATTTTATGGAAAGTGAAAAAAAATAACAATAGACTGGATAAAGAGGATTTTATAAATGTAAAGCTAAACTGAAGGCAGAGTAGAATAGAATCTTACATAGTGACCCCAGTGTAGCAAGCTGGAATATGCCACTAGCCAGAATGTACCCCGAGAGCACATTCTGGCAAGGGGTAGAGTCTTGCCTGCTACACAGGGTCCAACACTGTAAGATGAGAAGGGCAGGGCGGTACAAACGTAATGCTGTATAAAGGTCATCTCTGAGATATGCCAATCATGTTGTGATGAGTCTCAGATTTCTGAGTATCAGGATGACAGTAGAATTCTACACATTGTGTAGAATCTGTTGTGAAACTTGTCCTTTGTATTTGCATGTCGGGCTGTTGTTTAACATTGCTGGGGTGATCTCTTCCTTCCAGTTTTACGTGACAAGTGTACTGCCATCTTGGTGTCCCTATTTGCATTTCAGTGAATTGAAGCTCAAGCTTTTTCGTACATAGACATAATAGACATAGACATTCGTGTATAATAAGGTAGTCTCCACCAGACTCCTTTTCAGGCTGAATAAGTAGTAGAAATTAGCCTGCAAGCAAATTGGACTCACTGTGGCTGGCCAACTCCCCTGGCCAGCTACATTCTTTTTAGGCGCATTTCTACTATTTATTCAGCCTGCAAAGGAGTCTGGTGGAGACTACCTTATATGTACGAATATATGTAAATATCCATGTAAGGACTTTCTGACCTTCTAAAATAACGGCTAATAGATTTTTTCAGCACAATTAAAAGAATACCAGTAGATTACTTGAGACTATTTTATATAATGAACATATTTTACATAGTAAACATCTATGTAACTTTTTAATTCCTTACAATTTCCAGTTACCAGCAGGATATTTGATGCGACCAATCTCTTTAGTCACGGAGAAGGAAATTATGAAAAAAAAATGTGTAAAACCATGCAAAATTCTCCAGTATCTACAATATTTCTTGTCCACTAGATCTCTTTCTAAAGACTTTCCACTACCATTTTTTTCTTAGCCTGGTGTCCAGTTTACTGAAGGTTGGACGAGCTCTCTTCAGGACTGTCTATCCAAACCACAATAGACTGGACACCAGGCTATTTTATCATATGATGCCTCACGGCTGTATCTGACTTTCTCATCTTATCAAGCTAGCCAATCAGATCTGCCTCTGGGTATAATCATGAATTTGATTGGCTGTTCGTAGGCATGACGTCACAGAAACTTCTCTGACAAAACTCCAACAAACATGGACCGTTATAACTTCGGTAACTTTACCGACATTTTCGAAGGCACTTCTCAAAGTCTTTCTCTTAAGAAACTGTCTCTCTTTTCTCTCTGTCATGTTCTTGCTCCAGATCTTCTGTCATCTCTCTCCAGTCTTCTTCCATCTGGTGTGTGTCTGTTGGTTGTTCTTTGGTGTGATGATGTGTGCTGGCCTTCCACAGTGTTTTCAGTGGAGGCTCACTTGCGATTCTGGTACGGTGAAGTTACGTACGTTCAGCGGTGCGTGCCTAGAAGGATAAAGGAAGTAATTTTATCAACTCTTTTGTTTTATCACCGTTTGGAAAATAAACAAACAAATAGTACAGTAGCCCATGAAGGTTAGGCATGATGTAGGTAATGAGATACACAAGAAAATTGTTACTCAAGCAACTGAAGTCACAATTCCCTTGTATAAATAATACAGTCTCAGCTAAAACTTTGATCCAGCACAAAAAAGGCCCCGCAAAAAAATGGATTGTTCTACTGCAGTGTGACCAATCACCTACATCACGTGACTTTGTGCACGTCAGTGATTGGTCAAAAGTGTCAGGAAGTCTATATCGCCCCCCGTCCCTTCCACTGCCCTTATTAGGCCTGTCCCATCCCACATCGTCCATTATGACCTTGACCCTGAAGCCTGTCCCAGTCCACCAGTATTATGTGTCCATATCCCGACATACGATACAGATGTTTCCCTTGTAGCTCCCACCCAACTATTGCCCTATAGACACAAAGGTTAACCTCCAATTCTGTGTCCCAAATTCTGTTTGCTACCAGTAGATCGTTATCGCCAAATGGCACTTTGTTTTAAATCATCTTTCAAAAGTATCGCGTCATACTATACAGATGTTTCCTTTGTAGCTCCCAGCCAACTATTGCCCTATAGACACAAAGGTTAACCCCCAAATTCTGTTTGCCATCAGAAGACCGTTATCACCACTTTGGTTTTAAACCCCCATGTCGAGTCATCTTTCAAAAGTATCGCGTCATACGATACAGATGTTTCCTTTGTAGCTCCCACCCAACTATTGCCCTATATAGAGGTTAACCTCCAATTCTGTGTCCCAAATTCTGTTTGTAGGTCTTTATCACCAAATGGCACTTTGTTTTAAACCTCCATGTCGAGTCATCTTTCAAAAGTATCGCGTCATACGATACAGATGTTTCCCTTGTAGCTTCCACTCAAGCATTGCACTGTACATATAAAGGTTAACCTCCAATTCTGTGTCCCAAATTATGTTTGTAGGTCTTTATCACCAAATGGCACTTTGTTTTAAACCCCCATGTCGAGTCATCTTTCAAAAGTATCCCGTCATACGATACAGATGTTTCCCTTGTAGCTCCCAGCCAAGCATTGCCCTGTACACATAAAGGTTAATGTCCAATTCTGTGTCCCAAATTCTGTTTGTAGGTCTTTTAACCATCTTTATCAGCAAATGGCACTTTGGTTTTAAACGCCATGTCGAGTCATCTTTCAAAAGTATCGCATCATACGATACAGATGTTTCCCTTGTAGCCTCCACCCAAGCATTGCGCTATACACATAAAGGTCCAATTCTGTGTCCAAAATTCTGTTTGTGGGTCTTTATCACCAAATGGCACTTTGGTTTTAAACCTCATGTTGAGTCATCTGTCCAACGTTATGGACCACGGCTAACAAACAAGACTTTGCAGATCGGGTATCATCATGTAATGCTTTGAAGTGAAGGATTTCTCAGTGGGGTGGAATTAAAATAGGAAATTGCAGGACCTTTTGGGTGGGGTGGATACAATTTACAACCTACCAGCTGGGATAATCGGAAACTCAAGAGTGTGTTCGTGTTTCAGCCAAGCATACTTTATACGTACAACAATTTATGGAGTCATATTCAATACACGAAGAATTTAATGTTTATACTATGTATACATTGTAAAGCAAAATTGGTCAAAACCAGAAGCAAATTAAATCATCAATGTTACAAGGATGATTCAGTCAGAACGCAAAGATGTATATGATGTAAATGTAATTATTTGATACATTTATTATGCATTTTGCTGAACAAAAAAAATTTCATGATTGAGTATTTGGGTATTCAATTCTGTCCGTTCCTTTGTTTTAGTGTTGTGGATTGAAAAAGAAATGCCCCTTATGGTTTCCCTTAAAATAGGGGTCTCGTATTAAAATACTATACCCAAATCCATATACCACCTTGTATTTTGAAAACGATCCAACCCAGCTCAATACGTACATGAATATACATAATATTAGAAACGTTAAGTGGCGCTTAGCACGAAAGAGCTGATAAAAATTTTATCGTTAGAGCAGAGAGCGCTAAACGCTTTCGCATCTAGTATCGTCAAAACACTCCCATAAACTGACGGCTATTTCTGTCGCGAGTTCGGCTTACCGTTCATCCGTATACATATAAGAACATTCGAGCTTTCTCCAAATGTTTGATACCTTTGTTTATGACATGTCAGCTTTTAACTTCAATCTTCGATGGCCATCGATATCTTATATTAGTTGCTTTCGTTTCATTGTTGCATCATTGGTATGTCAACTTGTAATACCTTAGCGATGTGCCAAAATATACATTGTAAAAGCTTGCAATACCTACATGTTAAGTCCTAGCCATGAGATGGAAAATAAACATAAGATTTTTGGCCTCTAGTAGGCTTCGGAAGCGGCAGGAAAGAGTAGGAATATGCGGCTGTTATATGCCAATTAGACATGGAACATGTCAGGGGAGTTGGTCTGCTAAGGGAGTACAATTGCCGCTCAACATTGATGTACTCCCTCAGGATAATCTCCAAGCACATCTTTCGGTGGCAGAAAGACAGCATCAAATTGGCCAGGCAGTATCCATTTGACAGTGAGTTACCATTTCGAAATGGATATTAAAAATGGATACAGGCTGGCCAACTTCATACTGTCTTTGCGGCCACAAAAAGACCTGCTTGAAGATTACAACATCCTAGCGTTCACTCTAGACCTGAACCTCCTAGCATCTGTTTAGACATATTAAAAAGGAAAGTTATCATTTATTTCTACAGCATATTTTCAGGATCCAGTTCTTTCTCAGCATTCAATCTCCTGTTGCTTAAACCAGAGATTGTCTACTGAAATCTGAAGAGTCCGTACCTGCGCCTGCAACCCTCCAATCTGTTCTGGTGCAGCCTGACGGCGTAGTTAGTCGGCGTGTAGCTCGATGCCTGCTGAAGCCGCGGCTGCTTCACGTCGGCGTGGTACACCGGCGGGAAACACACGTACACGTCGTGGAAGAAATATTTCCTCCTCCCCCTTCCTCCTGCGAAGACGCAGTCGTGGTTAAGTCCCTTCGGCTCAGAAGACATCTTCAAGAAGTTTCTTCTTCTTTCTTAAGGTTCGGAGGCTTGTCCAGCTCTAGGAGGGCCAGGCGCGTGTGAGTTCGCTACCGGGAAGCTTACGGATGGATCCGGGAGTTATTCTTGGACTATGATCTCTCTCTATTAACGGGGTGTCGGCGCGGATTGGATGTTTTCTGTGTACCTATGCAGTTTCCACATTCCGAACGAGCTCCGCAAAATCTCCCCAACAGCGGGAGGTCGAGACCATGTGGAGAGACAACCGCTTCGGAAGTTTCCTCTTCTGAAGTTAATATTCCAATAAATAATGGATTTTGATGATAAAATGAGGATTTTATTGAGTATCCGTAAAACAGGTGGTAAAATTGCATGCTGTTGCTAATTCGTGCAGCAGAGCTGTTGACAAGTGTAGATGATATACGCAACCGGGTACATGAGATTGATTTCATTATCCAAGAGACCAATGCGAGGACTGCGCTTGTTTATTTGGTGCAATGCCCAAAATTGACCCCCGGTATCACTAGACATTAGAATATGGAGAGACAAATGTCCCAGTTTTTTGCCAGTGGTTCCTTATTTCACTAACTCGTGCGGCGGTAAAGACATCACACATACCGACACGCCGCGGCTACGATATGAAATGATACTGCGACTATTTTTAGGACGGTATCAGATGTCATATCAGGCTGCTAGCTTGCGATAATCCATAAATCACATAAGGCACTTTCTCTCTGTCACAGTTGTCGGATGGAATAGTCTCCTCTTTGTCTAACCAAGTCCAAAATATCTAGAGATGATCTTAACGCTAATGTCACACTTTGTCCATTCGAAATTGGTGATGACACACTACAGTGTGGTTAAAAATATACTCTCGTTATTACTGTTAATGCTACAAATGTACGTACTTTCTCTCTTCTATTTTAGTCTCGTTGGGTTAATGGGAAGATGGTACAAATTGGCCAAATATGCTTAATGATTCGCTAAATAGGAAGCAGCCGACCAAGATCGGTTGCAACTCAAAATATGGACCTCTTCGACCAGCTGACTGGTCTGGCAAGTCATTCAGTCTGTTTAGTCAATTTTTCTTACCATTTTTCCATCTGAAAAAGGGGTTTGGTATAGACTACTCTAGTGCGCATACAATTGATTTCTTAGTCTTTTTATCATCATTTTTAACCTAGCTTCTCATATATAACTTGAAAGGATAGACTCGGTCATCACAGACATAGTACATTTCCTTGCTACTTTGCAAGTTGAAGATCATTGATGAAGGCAAAACCATGATATTCCGACCATAATGCGATTCCAAGGGAGGGCGGCACGTTTGTACAATTGGACCATACATCAATTTGTCTCCATAATTTATTGACACATCTAGTGCAGGTCTGACACATCTAGTGCAACACTTTCGTTTTGGGGCTTTAAATCCAAGGGTTTGAATATTCAGGTCCTAAATTGGTCAACCCTTCAATTCCAAATACGTTTGCCTTGTACGATCAGCAACATACTAGTTCAATAGACCATGGTATCTGAATTCCAGATGTTCTTTTTGTTGATCTTTTGTTGAACTTTAAGAAAAATCCTTGCATATCTTCATCTATAAAACATACACTACATGTAACGTTACAAGTCTTCTGTTCTTATTCTTAACACTTCTTCCTCCAGGGATGCGAGGAAAGAATTATACAAAGGACGGCGTTTTCAACAGAAGTTTATTTGGGCATTAGCAGTAATAACGAGACTATATTTTCAACCACACTGTAGTTTCAACCACCGATTTTGAGTGCAGAGACACAGTGTGACGTTAGATAGAGCATCTCTGGAGGTTTTGGACTTGGTCAGACAAGGACAAATTATAGACTCTTCCATTGACGAATGCCAGGCATGTCTGTTATGTTTTTTTGCTTGGCAGGTTGTCGAGGGAAGCTTTAAATCACTCGTGCTCAAAATATACATGTTGTGAGCTAGTCGAATAACAACACATCACAAATCACAGCACCCCCCCCCCCAGGTCAGAGGTGGTCGATTCCAACACAGACTTGCTCACGTTCAAATTGCCTAACATATTGTTTTTGCTACGTTTCCTCTTCTTCTTCTGTTCCAAACACTGACCTTTGTCCTGGCCAATGACCTGATTTGTTGACGTCTCTCACCATGGTAACTCGTGTTGTGTTACATAATGTTGCAATTTTATAGTAGGAGGGACTTATACTCCTGTCTGACCAGAGCAGACCATATGCGAAGGTAAACATTATGCATTTGCTTTGCAAATGTTACCTTTCTAGTTTTTATTTATTTATTGCTCGATATGAAAAAGGTACATGACACAGTGGTGGACAACTCTAGTGGCTGCATTCGGGTGTGGACGGGAGGTTCGGCAAAGGTTGGCTGATGGTTGGCTTGTATTCGGGAGTAGGTTGGGGCGTGGTTGGCATACGAACCCCGTCCATTGTGACATAGGGTAGGTTTTCGCTCGATTTTCTGGCGATTTTGAAATTCGACGACCTTCTGGAAATCAAAGAATTCGTCCAAAAGGTCATTGACATTCTGACACCGACCACACAATAGTTGATTTTTGACCCACGTGCCAATCTTGACAACGTACTTGTACCTCCTACACCCAACACTTGTGCTCTTGTGTCTTTGTTTTTCAACTACGCACGAGGAACTCCAGTGTGCGTTTTCAAGGGGTCATTGTGATCGATTTTTTGACTCGCTTACACGTTAAAGAATGCTTCACAATTTTTGAAAACGAAGTAACGACGTCACAACATGACATTGCGAGCCAATTGAATCATAAGAGAATCAATACAAGAAACATAGAAACATGGACAAAACACATTAATGAGGACATGGACTGTAACATCTTTATGAATCTTATAATCTAATATTTTTCCTTCAAACACAAATTCCATCGCCTTTTTTTACTTCATCGAATGTAACTATGATATCACCTTAAAGGCCTATGTTGTACAGTCAGGAAGACCTACATGTTAAAAGAAATGTTTTGATAATTTCTTTACAAGGTGAATCTACCTTACAACATAGGCTAGCGATACTCATAGACATAGTGTACAAATGTGGCGTGGTTGTGTCGTACTAGCGTGTTGAAAACCTGGGATACCAGACTAGTTCAACACAAAATGTACATGGGCCTTAAAAGCTATGAAACTCAACAGCTTATGTGTTCAAAAGTTATATTCAGCGGCAATTCTCATTGTTCTTCGAGTCAGCCTTAAATTATGAATATTAACGCTAGTCCATCTACGTAGATGTACCTTGCTAGTATGCCTGTTTCAGGAACATTTGGTTTTGGCTGAGTTGCTGCTCGTTGTTTGTCTTGCTGATAGTGTCCAATGTTTTGTTCTGTATACAGGTCGGCAAAGCCGTACCGTTATGTACAGGTTTTAGTCTGTTATCCTTCGGGATGTCTGACAAGTTCGGTGCCGCTGGAATCAACGCTTGCCCCTCGGAATACGATCTGAAACGGGTCGGTCTTTTGGGTGGGAAGTCGGGCATGGAGCTCCTCTTGCCTTGCTCATGGCGCTTGGAAACTCTGGGTCGAGTTCTGTGGTGGATATGTTGTTCGGTGTAAGGGTTGTTGTTGACGGCAATGGTCCCATTTTTGTTGATGTTAGGAAGGTAGGGTAGCGACTCGAAGCTACCAGAATACGCGCTATCCCCCTGTATAGAACGGTGATAGGTCCTAGACTGTGGATTTGCGTGGTGTGAGAGGTTGTTCTCTGGTGGATGGTTCCACATGTCTCGCACATCTTGAGTATGATCACCTGATGATGACAATGACGGCGCTTTTCTGGAAACTCGTCCAAAGGGACGACATCTTTTCTTCCTTTGCTGCGGAGGGGGTACATGTATGTCCGGTAGTGAGATCTTGGTTTCGCTAGTCTGAGGAGGTCTCTGATTTGAGTGTCGTTTGCTGTTTATCGTCGGAAGTCGGAAACCGGGTGTTTCGCCCTGCCATTCTGTCGTGTCCAGTACCACACAGCCTTTTCTTTCATGTCTATCGTAGTCTGGGTTCTTTTCGCGGCGTAGCATGCTCCTCAGGCGGGCGCACTGCTGCTGCATGGAGGCTTCTCTTTGCACGGCGTCGTCTCTTACCTTCATGGCTTCAATCATTTGAATCTTCAACGTCTCTATCGACTCGAGAAGCGTCGTGCTTCTTGATCTTTCCTTCTCTAATGCTTTGGTTAAATCGTCCTTGTACCTCGCCATCTCGATTCTCCGTCTGTCTGCCACAAGTTTCTGTTTCTTTGCTTCCCGCAGCGCGACCGTCATCTGGTCCATCTTGGCCTGTTCCATCTTCAGCTCCTGTTGGATGCGGTGTTTCTCCCGCATGGCTGTGGTTTTGATGCGATGGGCTCTGTCTCTGGCCTGAGTCAGCCATTCTATCTGCCCCTGTAGTTTGTCGTGCACTGCCACCACCTCTTTTGCCTGCTCTCTCGTCTCCTCTGTCTCTGCCGTGATAGCCTGTATTTTCTCTTCGAGGTACTCTGCCCTTTCTCTGTAGTGATGCTCTCTGACGGCAAGCTGTTGCAGCTCAGTCTGTAGCTGTCGTTTAGCGGCAAGCAGCTTTTCTATGCGAGATGATTGCTTCTTTACATCTTCTTGTAGTTTGTGTGCGTGGTCTAGATATCCGGCCGGTAGCAGATTCTGTTGTTGCCGCCGCTCGTAGTTTTGTTCCACGGCGGTTTTTGGATCCGTGTTTAAGCTGTGAGAGTTGTCGTTTCTCGTGGACCACGACGTGTCGTCGTGCGTTCTCTCAGCCACCGAGTTGTCCCGCATTTTAGTTCTCTTTTCTTCTTCTTCTCCTGATTCCCCAGTCAGCGAGTCTGTGTCACCACCACCCTTCAGCAGTAAGCCCGAATCTCCCGAACCCCTCGACGGGACGTTTTTATCGACCTCGACTTCACTCGGTTCACGTCGGGTATCTTCGTCATCGTTCGCCATGTCTCGCCACTCTAGCTTGATATGTTCTACCTCCGGTAGATTCGCGACATCACAGTCCATTCTACCTTCTAGGCGGACAACTTTTACGGAACAGCTTTTGCTTGATCTGAAATGAAACGTTAGCTGTGTTGAAAACCGCTTTGTACTTGAAAACACTTTTATCGATAACATGGAAGGCGATACAGCGCTGAAACAAAAGTGGTGAACGTAACAAAAAACTTGGTACTTGGGCTGCCACGAATTGAACTATTCTGTCGTTTGGAGTAGCCCTAGACCTTGCTTTCAAGAGGATGCATTGTAGTGTGGATTTTTTCCACATCGCGTGGCGGCATTTTACAGCATGCCTACATTCTTGGGCCGTTTTTTTTTTGTCACTTTGAAGGTATCCTCAAGTTGTTCTCACTTTAGATGTTTGAAACTTGATTCAACGTCGTTCATGAGAAGCTCTATTCAGTCTTTGGGTTGCTTTTCATTGAGGGCATGAGGAAGGACAGGTTGTACATGTACTGATTAAATGAATGAATTCCTAATAAAACATTTAACTCAAATATAGTGGAATCCTTACACGGTATTACAAGACCACATAACAGGCTTATGCTCCATGTTCGTTCATTTTTGTTTGTTCTCATTATTGTAAGCGCCTCATACTAAAGAGAACGTTGACCCTAACAGTACCCGGATTTGGGACCTACTTACAAAATCTCTGACCGTTGCCAACAAACCACTCGACATGAGTGTAACATTTGATCATTTTGAACCACTTTTAAGACAATGTGTGTCCCCGTATGTGTGTGAAACAAGATGGCCGCCATTCTAGATTTTGGAGACCTTCACATTTCTCAGGTTCCCATGATGCTGTGCGTGCAGTAGCACTTGTAGCTGTAGTTCAAGTTCAAGTAGTAGTAAGATGGGATTTGCAACGCAAAAACAAAGTATTCAACGTTCGCTTCTTTCCGATTGCAATGCCACACACTGAAACGAATGCCTTAACAAGAAATTGGAAATTTCAGACTTTGTATGCTATCCTCGGCTTCCTGAATTCCCCCAAGTTGATCTAATACCTAATAGCTCCTGGTCAGATTTTGAGATCTTAGACCTGTCATTCTGCTGTCTGTCAATCTTTACGAACCCACGTGCTGTCAACGTACTCTATCCGAAAGGACAGATACAAAATTCCACAGCTCAGCCATCCATGGACAAAACAATACGTCCATAAACTTTCATACCGGGAACGACAAAAAAAAGAATAACATATCGATTTTGAAAGGAAAATAGTTTATTTTACTTGCATGTGAGCGTAACGTAATGTTACGTTATAACAATTTGCATATTATTGCAGTTGAAAGCTTGTAAAATGTTACATATACAATTTAATATAAACACTGCGCAATCATACAAGCTCGATATTTCTTAATACATATAGTTGCAATCAACATGTAATCTAGCTTAAAAGCACCAATCGACGAGATTTGCTTAAAACTCACAAGATATTCATACAATCGCTCACTTTTCTGTTATTCTCCAACGATAAAACATATAGCACTGGAGCATTAAGCAGTAACCATTGTTCCAAAGCAGGCTTTTACCCGGTTTCTAACAGTCCCAGAGTGCAATCATAAAACAGCAGATAGGAAGCAAAAAAAGGCCCAGCCAAGAAACCTGCTATGGAGATAAAATTAATGTTCTTTCACAAGTCGCTCCTTACAGTTTGTATAACCAAATCAAGGAGGCTACCTTATTAGCTCTACCGTATGAGGTATTTTACAGACGATTTTTTTTTCATTTTCTAGCCTTGTTGTGAACGGCAATGTTGTTAACCTTTGGCAGAATAACACCGTCTTGGCCACAGTCCTTATCCAGCGGAACTTTCCTTGTGTTATTCAGCACACAGCATTCCCCACTGCCTCCCAACATATGTGTTTTACTCAGTGTGTAGTTGCCGTAGATTTTCGGCAGCTTGAGGCTTGTCATCTTAGCTACATGGGATACTGAGGACTCTCTACCGCTTTGCTTGTCTGTCGAACTGTCGTCATCTGGATACATGGACAACACACGGTCCTGGTACAGGCTTGTGAGTTTTAGTAGTTCCTTTTTTTTCCTCTCCAGTTCTATGAGTTCCCCTCGCATTTCACGACACTGTTTGATGGCGTCGTTCCTGTCCTGGATAGCCTTGTATCTGTCTCTTCTCGCCTCCCATGTTTCCCGTGCTAGAAGATCTTTGCTCGCTAACAGACAGCTAGTTTCGGATCTCACAGCTTTCCTCTCTTTAGCCAGCTTGTTTTTCTCGTACACGACGCCTAGTCGCTCTCTTTCAGCGAGATCTCTCTCACCTTTTAGTCCCTGCATCATGTCGGAAGTCCACTCCAGCCTTTGTTTGAGTGAGTCTAGTTCCGTGGACACTCTCTCTGTGTGCCTGATGGCGTTCTCCATGGCTTCGACAGATAGATCTTTGACGGATTTCAGATGATCAAGATCACGTCTAAATTTGACGCGGGCTTTTTGTTCGCTTTCTAGTAGTCCTCTTGCCTTTGCCTTTTCTTTTCGAGCTTGGTCCTCTAGTTGTCGGTCGTCTTTTAACTCAGATGATTTCCGTGTGGCATTTTTCTCCGCCTCTTTTGTCTTCCTCTCAGCGATCTCTTTCTTCGCCTTCCTGCATTCTATGTCGGCCTCCATGGCGGTGATATGGGTACGGAGCTGTCGGACGAGACAGAGTGTCGTCGGACGCACCTGCAAGCCGAGTCCCTCAACGTCGAACTTCTCCGAACCGATGTCTCGTTCGTTCCGCCGTCGTGAATCTTCGTTCTGCTTCGGGGCCTTCCGTTTGATCTTCGTGGTGATCGTCGATCCCCTCATCGCCATTGGTCCGACGAAGAACATCCCAACAGCTCGGTGGTTCGGATAATCCCTATATAATGGCTGAAGAGCGCTGCAAGGTTTTTACGGTCCTCAAATCGTTCTGCCATCGATGTGAGCTCGTGCAGACGACTAGCGTAAATAACTGTCTCCAGGGAAAGTTGTTGAACTTGTGCTTCTCTGTCACCAACTTTAAAAAAACGTCAAACTCGAGTCATGTATCCGTAAGTTGAGTGTGGAAAAAGCCAAAACAAATTGGTCGCTATGAAAAAACGAACACCTGTTTGCACTTGGTCACGCTGTGGCTAACTCAAAAGTGGTCCTCTAGTGGCACTCTACATTGCGCTACACGCGGCACACTTGTAAACAAAGTTGTTATCCGTGCAAAGCTTTATCAGGGTGGTAGATAAATAGATAATACTGTTCTTTGTTGTACGGCCAAAGGGTTTAGCTACCGACTTTCTGGTCATCCTTCTACTGCTAATTCTTCCTGGTAATAATAGTTGGCCAGACAGCATTGCCCTGAGGAAGGTATGAGTAGTACTAGTAGAAGGACTGCATTGTCGAAAGCTTTTAGTAGGGAGTCATGCAAGATCGAGCAGCTTGAAAACAGCAGTTTAGATTGCAAAAAGAATGCAGCACAACTACGCCTATCGGGCAATCGAATCGACGCCATTGATGACAGATGTGTACCTAGCTCAGTGTTTGTTTTATTGTCTCAACCAATACAAACAGCCAACATTATATCGGTAGGTATGTAAGTATGGTGTCATAATGAAACAATATATACACGTACTTCCATATCTTTATATTAAAAGTTCTTTTAAAATGTTCTTCTCGAGTTATGTACAATGTAAACATGTTCGTTACTCGTACTTTGCTACTTTGTACACTTTTTATTTATAGCTTCAAATGTGATATTATAAACATGAAAACATGGAAACATACTAGTACTTTTCGTTATTTAAAGAGTAGAAACTATACAAGTTTTTTTACAGTCCTTAAGTTGATAGAAATAGTGTTTCCCTTCTCATCATACTTTGTATTCTCGTACTTAAGAAATTATAGCTTACAATTCAGGGAATTTGATACGATCAACTTTCGATGACGTAATCGCTGATGGGCGATACAGTTGAGCACTTTCAATCACTGGAAGTTTCGCAGACTCTGATTGGCCGACATTATTTCTTGCGCAGTCACAGTCCCAATGGCAGAGGTGCGCGGAGACCTGCCTGTCAATCATAGTGTTGCCATGGTAGTCGGTCACGTGAGCGCGCGGATCGCTTGACAGCCCTTGCAAATGAGCCGACACCTGTCTGTCAACCGTGTTGCCATGACTACCGCTCTCTGTGGTAGAACTCGTCGCGAAGTCGCTCTCTTCATAGTTGACGTCTGCGTTGCTATGGAAACCGTTGTCCGATATGGTAGGAGGGCGAAGGCGGGAGTGCGGTGCCAAAGTCTCGCCCGTGGGATACTTTTTCCACTGTCCACCGTGAGGAGGCCGATTGACCAGTGCTCTCTGATGACCAGTCGCCTGCAAGTCAGCGTATTGCATGTAGCTCCTGGTCAGATCTTGATGTGCAAGATGCTCGTCGTCATAGAAACCCCAATCGTAGACGTCATTCTCCGTGACGTCATGAGAGAAGGCGGGGCTCCACTGGTCGTACTGTACAGGTCTGGTTCTATGAACACTCGGGAAGCCGCCTCTCATAGGAGATGGGACGGCACCGACCGCTGCTTGTGTCTGGTTTATTTTCGGTAATTTGGCGGGATTCTTTGTCTTTGCAACACCCGGATGCGGTGCTTTACTTTTGAGCCCCCTCTTAGGCAACTTGTTATCGATGGAGGGGAATGTTGACCGCGGGTTTTTCGGGTTTGTCGTTCCGGGGTGTGGCCGCCGAGTGTTCTCCATAACAGTCAGCCTCTCTGAAGTCTCTAGAACGTAGCATCCAGATTCGTTCAACGAGTCCACGGAATCGCGTAGTTCTTTCAGTTCACCATTCAACTTCCTACAAGTTGTTCTGGCCAAGTCTCGTTGCTTCAGGGCCTTGTATTTTTGTTTCACGGCCTCTTCTTTTTCTTTCTTCATTTCTTCGATCGTGTCGTGGAGTTCGCGTAGCCGGGCTCTTTCTTCGTCTCTCTCCTTCGCTAGTTTGTTTTTCATTCGGACCTGAGAAGACGAAGAGACAATTAAATGCTTTTATGGTAGGCTGAACACAATAAAGACATACTACAAGGTCGTATTATTTTTTCAAACTAACACTTCTTAGTATTCAATTGAAAAACAAGCAAAAACTAGGTATTATAATGTATAAGCTCCATCTGTTCTTACGCGTACAACTATCATAAAAAGAGACAAGAAGTAGAACCTGTACTTAGCATGCAATAGATTCAGTGAGATACCAGATTTGCATCACTGCATAGAGCTTTGTATCATTATGACCTGTACTCATGGCTTAACTTGTAAGGACATCAATGCACAATACTAGTAAACGAATTCACTCATTAAAGAAAACAACAATTATGCTCACCATATTGAGTCTGCGTCTCTCGGCGTTGAATTTCTGCGTGTTGACTTCCTTCATGGCCAGCAACATGGCGGACATTTTGGCGCGCTCGGCTTCGATCTCTTTGGCCAGCTTGTTCCTCTGACGTAAGGCATTCTCCTTCACTTGGTGCGCGCGCTGGCGCATCTTACCCACCGAGTCAACATGCTGACGAACCTACAAATAAACAAACAAACAAGAGCCTTTTAAAAGTCTGGATCTTACTTAACATTATACCTAATCTCCAAGCAGGTTCTGTGGGGCAAACAGAGTCTATATATGCCATCTGAATCCTTACTGGAGGCCAATGGATACAGGTAGCCAATATATTCTCCTTGCCCCACAGAATCTGTTCGGAAATTACGTTATACCGTGATCTCAGGAGTTTATGATGAATCGGCTGCTGGAATCGGTTCCCGGAATCGGCTGCAGAAAGTGTTGGTATAGGTAGTAGCTTCTGGATGGAGGAACCTTGTAATCTCCAAACAGATCTTTCGGTGGCTGCAAAGTTTATATCAAATTGTATCAAACAGGCTGTATCCGTTTGCCAGGCTGTTAGCATTTGCTACTCCAAGTTAGGCTGGCAAAAAAAAGATACCACAAAAAAAAAAAAACACGACAAAACAGTACGTACCAAACACGCCAAAATTAGCCGAAGCCTATGTAAAACCTCTGCTTGGAGAGTATGAGTACTCAATGCACAGGGACGGCTACAAAGTATGGCGACTAAGGCAAAAACACCTTTTAGGAATGGATACTGAATCATGCAGCATTTCAGGGCGTACCCTTTAAAGTAAGTTTTGTTTGGTGCCAGGAGGCATTCAAAAGAAAGACACGGTTAAAAGGTAAGTTTTGTGACAGAACAAAAGTACCTGTTGGTCACCACCTCTCACAAAACAACTAATGGCTTCCGCCGATACATTCAAAACAACTGACGCCTCTCTCAAACAATTAAAGGTTGTACTGCAAAGTACACGTAGACATAAAAACAAATACGCACCACATTTGTACAGAAAAGGCGGTTAAACTAACGCTAGAAGCTTACTGAACTTACAAGCGTGTTCACTGTGGCGTCAGTTCACAGAACTGGAACGTTTTCAAGTATTTTTTTAGAAAGAGTGCGCGGTACCTGCTACACCCTGTATTGTATGTGTGTACTTGTTACGGATATGCTTGACCTAGAATATCCAATGTAGTTCCTAGTGTTTTATAATGTTTTCTTTTCTTTCGACTCCGATGCGCCCATTTGAGAACCTATAGTAGCAGGATGTGGTTTCAAGTGCAGTGATGTAACAAGATTTAATTAGTAACTTTCTTACTGATATGAATATTGCTACAAGCTTTTTTCCCATCCTGTTACATTGGCTATTTGTTTGATTATTATGATCATTTATCTGAGTAGGATTAAAAGAACATGTATCTACAAAGTATCCCCTTTGCAATCCCCTGCGTATTGACATAATGTACGTTTAAAGTTTGCAATATCACTCTCTCTTTCGCAAAATTTTAACGTCCTCTCTTATTCAACCTGTACATTTAGAACAACAAAACAAAGTCCACAACATATTTAATGTATGTTCTAACCCCTCTACAGGCTATTAATTTTTTAAAGCATCCAAAAGTACAAATTGGTCGATAACTGCTCACCTTTTCAAACGCCTTCCTCTCTTTTTCAACTTCCTTCAGTAGCTGTTCTTTCTCGCCGAGGGTTTTGTCACGTGACCTACGCACTTGTTCAACCTACACAGTGCATGTATACGTCATAACAACCGTTAGAAAACGTGATGCAAAAACGTGCAAAAGTAGGTCAAAAGGTCATATCCACTGGAGTTAAAATTGACACTTGACTAGTAACACTGAGCCGAACCCTACATCTGCTTGAATGTATATATCGCCCTGGGTACGAGATGTAACATTAGTGACCTGTTGTGAGATCTCGTTCACGTGTTTCTCCGCCTTCTCCGCCCTCTCCTGCGCATGCGCCTCCTTCCTCCTCGCCTCTTCTAACTCAGCCTCAAGAGTCTTCTGGTGACGCTGCAGCTGATCTATCAACTGGCATGGAAAGAAGGAAATAGATATATATTGGAAAAAAATGTTACAAAGAACATAATGTATTCCATGAGACTATTTTCAAACAAAAACAAGAATGTGGAGATCTCACACCTCTATGAACTATTAAGGCCTTCTTAAGTAATGCTGGTCACAAATTTAAGGACACATAAACAGACAGACACACAGTTGCCCAGACAGGAAGAGGGAGAGAGAGAGAGAGAGAAAGAGAGAGAGAGAGAGAGAGAGAGAGAGAGAGAGAGAGAGAGAGAGATAAAACAATACCTCCACTTTTCATGATGGAGGTAACAACACTAAGATCTTTCCTTCTGATCTTATTCAACCTCCTCCCGTCCCGAACTTTACCCCTTTTTCCACCCCCCCCACCTTTCCTCTAATCCACCCCCTTACCTGAATGGTCCTTGCGTTTTTCTCCACCCCCAGAATCTTGGTGAGGTACATGTTGGCTTCCTTCAGTTCCTCACACTGCATAGATGTCACCTCCAGGGCTTCTCTATTTCCATGTCTCTTCTCCTTCACGTTCTGGTGAATGTCTCTGTACTTAGGGACGCTCCTGTCTCCTTGCTTCACCACCTCGCAAAGTCTTAAGTTCTTCTTCTGCTTAGGACTGTCTCTGCCCGACTTTTCAGTTTCTCCTTCTTTCGTTCCATCAGTTTTTGCCTTGTTTGTTATCGGTTTTGTAGCAGTCTTCTTCTTTTGTTTGATGTTCTCTTTGCTTTTGTTTAATGTTTTCTCTGCTCTTGTGTTTTCTTCTGTAGGTCGAGTTGTTGACGGCGGCCCTACTTTGAAGACGACGTGTTTAGAAGTACATGCAGCGTCTTTGTGGTCCACTGTACTTTCTGGTGGGACGGAATTATTTTCTTTTTCAGAGAACTGACTTGTGTCTACTTCCAACTTCCATTTCTTCTCTACATGTACATCAGTTGTCGTTTTCTTGGTGTCGACTCTTGGTTTATTTGCTCCATCATTTGTTCTGGCGATTTCCTTGTTCTTTTTCTCCAACACATCGCTAGATTCTGTATCTTTCACATTTTTGTTTAACTCTGGAGGTCTTGTATCGTTCGTCTTTGTAGCGTCTTTGGAATGTCCTGCTTTCTCTGTTGGAACTTCTTGTGTCTTTTTCTCGGTATTGTTCTTGTGTGCATTCGCAATGTTTCCGTTGTCTATGGAGCTGTCTGTGGTCTTCTGTGAAGTCTTTACTTCGCTTTTTATCTCGTTGCTTTTCTTGTGTGGGATTGTTGTTACTTTTACCGTTTTGTCCTCACTCAAATTATTATTTCTTACGCCATCCCGAGGTGACACACGTTTGTTGTTATCCAAACTTTTCGTCATCTTTCGTGACATTTGATTCACGGTGTTGCATTTGTCTTCGAGATGTGAATTTGGTACAGATACACTGAGATGCGCTCCAGTCTTCTCTGTTGTGCGTTTGTTACTTGTGTTCTTCTGAAGTTGTCTAGTTCTTACACTGCATCCTCCTTTGAAACTGTTATTATTGGCGGCCTCAGAAGTCACCGTTATCTTGGGTAAAGTTGCACCAACCCGTCCCCCACCTTGAGGTTTTCTTGCGTTCATTTGCGCAGTCGTTTTGAGTTTGGATGCGTTCGTCTTCTTGTCAGGTCTTGTCCTTGGTGGGAATTTGCCTTCCATTGTGTTAAATGTTGTCTTAAAGTTTTCTGGCGGGATTTCAATGGTCTCTTTTTCATAAGATGATGCAAAATCGGCGTTTATATCATCCTTCAGTCTTATTTTCTGAGTGAACCCACCTTCAACGGATGGCAGCTTGCATTCGGTGCTTGTAGTAGACAAACGTTGTCCGTTTTTCCTCAGAGATTTTCCCGCGTTTTTTCCATCCGCCGTCCGCTTGGCCTCCGTGAGATTCGGGCACACGCCTGCCACTATCCTGTGGTCGCCGCCGCACTTTTCTTCAACAATATCCAACAACTGTTCTCCCAAATCTTCGTAGAGTTGTATGATGACCGGGGTGGCGGGTGGTGGAATATCCAGCTCGCTTTTTTTCATTTTCCGATATTAACAAAAGTCTTTGGGAAAACTCTAAGTTCTAGTAAACACTTGTAACATCAAAGTGACCCCGAGAAAGGTTAAATGTTTCCAATATTTCACCTTTGCTGGGACACAGCAAAAACCATCGACGTTTTTTTCTGTTTTATGTTTTGGTCATCAAACATTCTGTGTTGCTAGCTGTTCAGTAGATTTTGACCAATCAAAGTAAAAATGATAATCCACGCATCCAATCAGGTTTTGCCGTACTCCCGGATATGGTATTGTTTTGAGAGCACTCGAAGAATGTCCGGGTGTATGAAATATATCCTGGCTACCTACGTCATTGCATATATTAGTCCAACATAATATGTAAAGACTTCTAACTAGTTCTAAAAATCTTTCTAACGCTCATTACACTAATTTTAGCTCATGTATGTGTTTTAATGACCCAGCTTTCTACTTGCCATTCGTAAGCTCACCAGCTAGTTAGCACTTGTAAAATAAAACCTTTTGTTTTAACAAGAAACGCTGTTACGTTGGCTATGCTTTGCGGATTTACCAACATTGATACAAAGCAGAAGCTCAGGGATATTGTAGAATTACGGGTTTAAGCCACGTCTATGTCGGATTGTTTTTCTGCGGTCCTGTATTTTTGGTCTCGGCACGTGTCAGAGGGCAGCTGTGGTTGGTGTAAGGTTTCGTGTCGCGAGCCGGTTTGTTTGGCTTTCTCATTACGATTGAGGAGAAATCGATATGTGAAGAGCACTAGCCTCTAACAAGAGGGAGCCGCAAACTGTTCTCTCATAGCGCAAACCAACTCTCCTGCAATATCTGCCTATTTAGCCAATTTCTACTCTTTCCAGCCGCTTTCCGAAGCCTGGTAGAACCTATAAGAGCACTACTGTATACAGCAATACAGCAATACATGAGTACAGTAATATACAGTAATACTCAAGAACCATTTTAAGCTGAGACTTATAAAAATTACTAGTACGTCTTTTAAAATTCAACATCGTGATGTTGTACATGTTCATTACATACTAGATATGCATGGTTTTGCAAGACCATTTTTTTCTCACCTGCACCTTACATGTACCCGTTGCAATGTAGTTTTGACTAAATTTTGACTATGACTCTGTCGTTGCTTTAAGTATGACTGTACTGAACGATTCATCATGATACTTCAAGGAAATCAGCCCAAGAATGTAGTAGTGTAAATGAATATTTTCCGCCAGTATAAACACATCAGAACTTGGACTAACAGTGTTTTGAAGTGTCGCCTGGCGGCAAATATCAGTACTGCAACAAGGCAAAAGCACAGAAGACCAGGTTAAAATCAACCTTATCTGACGATAGGCATAAGAACGTGCTATGAAATAGGTCTGGAGCCTGCTGAATTTCTTCCCAATTTACAGGCAATGCGATGCAACAAAGGGTAACGTTACCGTTATTAAACTTACAACAATTCTAGGACACTTTTCTATTTTAAAAGGGACTAATAGTATGTCCTACGGGATGAAAATATAAACTTTTAATGTCTTTTTAAAGAATATCTTACACTTGGAAAGTTTCTGATAATCTACCCTATATTCTTTTTGATTGGCAACTTGCACAATATAATGGTACAAGATACTAGTAAGAAGAGAGTAAACAAAACACCCCTCCGAAACAAAATCGCCCCGCCCAGCTTGTCCCATAATACAGTACCCAACATGGCCGCCGTAGCGGACGGAATTCTCCCCTTTGTGGTCGCGGCCGGACTTTAGTGACGTTACTGTCCAAATATCCGTCTGTTCAGCCAGATATCCTAGCAGATCTGAATCAGACGATGAGATGGGACTCTAGGCTACCTTTGAAGCCCGGAACAGACGGGACATAAAGGGAGAGACGACGGAGGAGTGATGCCGCAACCTCGCGACCGAGAACGCCACAGGTTCGTAAATAAATTCATCCCGTTAAAAACTTTTCCCCTAACTTTTCATTTTTAGCCAACACAACCGCAACATTACGTTCAACTACAAACACAAGAATACTGTATAAGGAAAACATTTAATCTTGTAATCTGAGATTTTTAGCGAAATTGTGTGGCATATGGCGTTACCCCTTTATTTTTCTGTCCAAAGAAAAATAGTCGACGTGGATTCCAGGCAAAAATCGAACTCTGATCATACATTTTAATTAATTGACAAGGATAAATCTGGTAGAGTGGCTGTGGTATTTTGTGTAAATAGTTGAGACAAGCTCTCCTGTCAGTGTACAAGCCCGATGTCTTCGAAGATCAGAGGGAAAGGGGTTTGTTTAGGCTGGTGCCGCTTGTTCGCAGTTACCGGACACCCCTGAGCCCTGGCGCCGATTTGTTGTGGTCTCCTAACCCATCCGTGAACCAGCCGTTGTTTTTGAAATCTACACAAACAAAATGATTAAATCATATCCTATTTTAGTTCATTATTTCTGAACAATATTTTTGCCATGCTTGTATTTCTTTTAGATACCCCCTTTTATTTCTAGAATTAAAAGCGTAAACAATAAACTTGTTATTTTTGTTTTCAACCAGTCAAACGACGTTGTTTTTGAAATCTACACAAACAAAATCATTTCCTATTTCAGCTCATTCTTTCTGAGCAATAGTTGTAGAAAATCAAGCGGTTTTGACATGCTTGTATTTCTTTTATTTAAATATCCCCTCCCGTTTATTTCTGGAATTAAAAGTGTAAACAATAACATGTTATTTTTGTTTTGAAATCATAGTTTTTGTTTTAAATACCCTTACGTTGAACAATGCATGCAGTTGTTTTAGCCCATATTTAAACCTATTCTGGTTTCTTTAAAATTGGGATTTCTTTTGTAACTCTTCCCTCGGTTGTGTTTGGGGATGCCCCGGACAATAGTGGCCTATTTTCCAGATTTCTGATGCTACACAAAGACAGCTTTGTATCTGTGTGTAAGCGTTGTGTTATGGCCACAGAGGAGCCAGTACCTCAGCAAACACAGGGGAGGTACAAGGATATGCTTCACTGAACTTAAAAAACTCACCAGTGTGTGCGCTGACACAGTGTCCAGTCTTTTCATAATTTTTGTTGCACCCTCTCTCTGTCTATCTGTCTTTGAGCTTTAAAAGACGATCCATAATGCTTTTTTCATTGTACTACAATAACTTTAAATTCATTTAAGCACCCTTTGTGGCAAGATAGAAATCAACAGCTAGCAAATATACAGTTTTATACAATGTGTCTTTGAGTTCACAGTAGAAACACACACATGGAAATTCTGGAGCCAGTTTGTGTATGTATGGCAAATATTTCAAGATGCACAGTACGTCTTTTTCTTCCAAACAGTCCCTATCTGAAAATTGAAATGGGAGTGCAGCAGTGTTTTGATAATGATAGGCCACGCTGACCCTCTAGGGATGTTGCAGAATCATCAGGAGCAGTTGGGGCTAAGCACAATAATTATCTGGCTTGGGTACTGTACATTCTGTTACATTTGTATTTTTGCAGGGACTTTTTTTCGAGGGGAAAAAGGAGTTTTTTGCTGTGTTTTCAATTTGCAACTGGAACAATTTTTTTATAACAAAATATGGTAGTAATACATTGGAAAGATATATTGCAGTATCTTGATTCCAGACATTGAATAGAAAAATTATTTCATCAGGATCCGATGGTAAAACATAGTGAATAGTATATTGGGATTTTCTTGTACACAACCAGAAATGAAATACTGGTTGTGTATTATAAAACGAAAATCCCAATATCATAGGAATCAAACATTTCTAAATTTACAGTATGCACATTAGGCTTCATTTCCTGTAAATCCACTGCAAAACGCTTCTCCTAGAGCCTTCTTGAGCTAATAAGGTTTTGTCTCCTTTCTTACCCTAATAGATTTTTGGTTTCAACCCTACAATTAGTCTACTAGTAACATCTGGGTACCACAGTAGAGAAAACTGGGGCATTCTCACAAGTCTCCCCATGTGATTCCTGTTGAGTAATTTTAAGCCCATCTCTCTGTTATCAGTGTTTGTGTGTATGCAAATGAACGGGGATAGAAGTGGCTATGTTTCTTAAGTGTTGGCCGGACTGGACGCATTCCTTGCAATGCTTGGACTTACATGTAAGAGTTGGGCTCTAGGATATGACTTGCCACATACAAAAGACAGGAGTGAGGTGACCCAATTCCAGATGTTGCTCTCTGATATTTGGTGGTTTGTATCCAAGCTGAAGCTAGAATACTGTAAATTGTGACATATGCAGTGGTTTTATGTCTGTAATTTTCATGAACATATGCTCTGTCTCACTATACTGTAGTACTAATACTACCAGTAGTGTGTATTGTTCAGCAGCAAAATCAAAATGCCTATTTTTTGTACTGGTAGTGGTATGCCTATTTTCCCGTCCTACCACTGAATTTAGTCCTTGCAAACTTAGAACAATCTACGCTTCTGTACGTGTGTACTGGAAGGTATATACAAATGTTAGATGCAAGTTTTACGAAACAACTATAGCAATCGTGCTCCCCTCCCGCAACATAATTACATGTTGTTAAACTGCACAAACCCCTTTTGGCCAGACAGGTGCAGAGTGACCTGGCTATTGATCTGTGATTAAAAGAATAATTAGCGTGATCATCCACACGTGCAAACATGCCCCCAAACGCAGCGGAAATGATACCCTAAAGGAACGTAACAATAACTCTCTTAGTGTCTTACAGGCTTTTGTATAGGCCCAGAATTTGACAATGTTTTCTAGTACAATGTAAATGATAAGTGTTTTGCCACAATTTGTTTCATACAGCAGTTTCTGTATTATACGACGTTGCTGAAAAAGGATGTGTACACATACACATTACATACTTGCATATTGCAATTGCCTTTTGTATTATATCTGAAATTAGATTGATAATTGTATATATATTGTATATAAATGTTATGTTGTGTAGACTGGCCCCTAAAAACCTGCTTGTTCAGAGAATCAGCTGAAAGCTATGGACCACCCAGTAGTCTGAAAATTTGTTAGATGAATTAAAAGATTTTCTTCTAACCACACAGTTTGTTTCATGGTTTCACAAGATAAAGACAACAAATTGGGAAGTTTTAAAATATAGGAAAGAAGTCAAAACAAAATGGTATTGAAAATGACTTTGTCCTCTAGACTTAGAACTATGTAGTAAATTGTCAATACTGTGAACCATGTACTCTCCAAGCAGAGGTTTGGGTTTGGGGTTATTACCTTCGCCAAGAAGGTTATGTTTTCAGTAGCGTTTGTCCGTCTGTCTGTCTGTGAACAGCATAACTCAAGAAGCTTAGTATGCATTGTCATGAAACTTGGTAGGTGGGTAGGTCTTGATAAGACCTGGAAATGATTAGATTTTGTGCCCCCTGGCGGCTTTTGTTGGTACTGCAGCAGAACTTCCGGTTTTGATATCTCGCAATCTGGACATGTCAGGGTCACGAATTTTGGTTGGTAGATAGCTCTTGGGGTAGGGAAGAAGTGACATAAGTTTGGCCCCCCTAGCGCCTTGTTCTGGAACTGCAGGAGCATTTTCGAAGGATGATAACTCAAGAACCGGTGGACGGATTGTCATGATTTTTGGTATGTAGGTAGCTGAAGTGATGCTTGACACAATCAAATGATAATTATGCAAATCAGGAGCTAATTTGCATAATAAATGAGGAAATTCTATAAGTCTGCTTCGTTCGATAATAGGACTATGAAACACTTGTGACATGTAATAGAGAACGAAAAAAACATCTGAGGATATAGATTATGTAAATGAAGACCTAATTTTCATAATTAATGGGAATATTTTATAATTTCATAGTTGTAACTTCTGGGAATTTCATACTTGCCACATTTGGAAGTTAAGTGAAGGCGAACATCAATAAACATAATTTATTCAAATCATGACCTCATTTGCATAATTTATGAGAAAGTGCTATAATAGCCTTTTTGTGAAGATAAGGTTGTCATTGAGTGGAAAATATGATCAACATATAATCCATGGTAATGAGGCTCTTATTTTCAAAATCAATGATTAAAATTGTATGATTCTTCAACCGCAAGGGTTAACATCATTTGGCGAAGGTATGAGATCGTGGAACACTTGTTTTTAGCATGTGTTTAGGCTTTTTATCAGGGTTTCTCTTTTGCACTGGATTTTGGGTTTGGTGGGGAAAAAAAAGAAACCCCGATTAAAAAAACCTAAAAACATGCTAAAAATAACCTCAAACCTCTGCTTGGAGAGTACAAATGGTGGTAAGAACAACAATCCCCTCCCACAAATGTTGAACTGGTGATTGACAAGTACATGTAAGCCCAGCTTGATTGATATAGTGTTAGGATTCTCACTGAAATGATTTGACACCCTTGTTCAAACTAGACAGACAAAAAGAAAAGAATAATAAACAGTTTATAGAGGATTAACATTATAACAGGTTAGTGTGATTTGATTTACTCCTCTAATCCCTTTAAACTCTATAGAAATTTAGTACTTCCTTTCTGTTTATGATAATGTAAAAGTGAAATCGACCCTGTTGAAAAGTGTGTATTGTAAACATGGTATGGTCCATTGTTTCTTTTTTTTTCAGCAGAACTTTTCATGTTTTTTTATTAAAAGACAATGTTTTACATTGTTTGAATTTGATCCTTATGGAATTTTCATATTGCTGACTTGCAAGCCAGTGTCTAAAAATTCAACATCAAAAGTTCATTTTTCCGCTGTGTTTAGAAATCTGCCATTTGCAGAAAAATCTCTTCCGACATCTGCTTGGTGTTAGCCTGGAGGTGTAACCTTGTGTGTCTGGCAGACATCTGTGGAGGCCTGAAAATACTGTAAAGTCACTAAAAAACGCATCACATAAATTTATGCATTACCGTAAAAATGGATAGTTTACGTTAAAAACATCCCATAGATAAACAATTAAAGATAGGCCATACATTTTTGATATGATGAGTTTATAATAAGAGGTCACTACAAAAACTGCAAAATTAAAACTACCAGAAATATTTTCAGTTTTACAGTAAGTGAGGGTTCAGACAGGAAGTTGCAAGGCAGCACTAGTGTGTGGAAATGAGCCCCACAGGAAACAGAGCTGGCAGAGATAACATTATACAGGATGGCATCAGACAGAATTCAGGGGATTTGTCTGCTTTATAATTGGCTAACTGGATGATTGTGTTAACATATGACTTTTATTACGCAACAATGTACAAGGTACAAAGTATGACAGAAATGAGAGAACAAATCTAACAAATCAGTCTACGTAGTACCAAGGACATAAATGTACGCAATGGCCAAGTGGTTATTTGACAATACTTGGCTAATATGGCATAGATATACAGTACTAGTCCTTTCAGTAAAGGAGCCAGCAAAATTGGTGAGTTGTTATTAAAAGAAATCTAAACAGTATCAAGTACAAAATACATACTTGCTAAACTATTCTGTAGTATAGGATTCCATTAGAACTTGACTTCAAACAGGAAGTGCCCATATTTGGTAACAGGTAAATCATACTCACCTGTAACAATGGGGACAGGTATCACACCTGTTGGTTTTTACTCACAAATGTCGTGAGTCAGACTCAGCAAGGAATTGTGTATATAGACAGACCATTTTTCAGTTTACAGTGCTTTTATATAACATGGGTACTTGACAGTGTGTTGTTTAAGATACAATTTATGTGTTGTTTTATGACATACCTTTATGTAAAGGACACAGGTTTGAGTTTTTGGTTTGAGCATTTTTTTTGTTTTCTTTTCAATGAGAAACGATCATTATAACGTACATTGTTGCTTCATTTTTGTGAGCCATGTAGTACGAGAGAGTAGTCAGTTGAATATTTATTTATTTGTTTGTTTGTGTATTTATTCATTTTAATTTTCACAAAGTGAAAGGGAGGGCAAAACAGGTGCATACGCACCTTTACAAGTTGCCCTCCCCCATACAAATACACATATTATATACAACATCAAAATTTACATAGTCGATGACAACCAGTATTAAAATACACAGAATAGGCAATCAATATAGGAGGTTAAGCATAATTTAAATATATCTAATAAGTAGTATAAATTGTATTGAAACAAGATTTAGTAAGGTCCAGAAGCAATACAAGAAGTACACCCACAAGAATCACCAAGTACATGGCAGGTCAAGACTGTAATGTGTGTTAAATCTGTTATATGAGAGTGGGTTAAAGTTGCTTGAACCTAGCTTGGCTGCAATCCTAGTTTACTGGGACACTCATACTCCCCCTTTGTTATTGTAACTCTAGGTTTCCCTGACTTTCTGTACCTCAGAGATGTTGTGCAATTGTACAACAACTTTCTATGCAGAAGGTAATTCCCAAGATGCAGACTTATAATCAGGTGTCTAGACAGAGGATAGAGAAAGTCTATCCTCATGTGATAAGACTATTCCATGGAAGTGTAGGGGATTCATGATTTGTTTGGTGACGCCTATATATAGTAATATAGTATTGTTCACCAGTGCACTCACTATTCTCCTAAATGAATTTCGAGCCCAGTTATCATCTTATAACATGGTATTTATCTTCAAAATATTAGATTCGAACTGTCAACCCATGTTGTTATTTTCAAGACAGTCAAAAAGTCCTCAACCACCGTTCTATGCTTAGTACTACTTAGTACCGTACGGTAGTAGTTATAGGCACAGTTCTGCAAGTACATGTAACAAAAAATCCTTATCCCCAGCAAGTTCTATACGTAACTGGTACAGGTATCATTTTGGATCATTTGTATCACTTTGGTTTTCATTGAACATTCAGGTTTGCGGCCTTGGTTACATGAACTAGTTCTTCCAGGCTAGAAGACTATTGAATGTTAACAGAGTGAACGTTTTCAGCATACTTTGTTCACATGCCTACCCTGGGTGCATTGTTGTGTGTTTTCCTGTTCCAGTGGTAGCTCCCTGTAATCACAATCATCCCGACATAATGACTATAATTATCTCCCCACATTGTGAGCACGGGGGACGGACCTTTTTCTAAAGTGTCATTCAGAACTGGGGAAACTTTCAGTTGGGTGGTTCTTTGTAATTTGTTTCAGTAATTTTGTTGGTTCTACCAAGGACATTATACATGTGTGTTGAGTGTGAAGTCTTTGGTACTTTTGGGGACAGCCTGTTTTTGTTTGTTAAGCATAGTTCTGCCAATAAAATTAACTCAAGCCAAGGTGGTCTCCCCATTATAGTCTTAAAAGACTCGAAATACCACCTGCATATGCAGGAAGCTTAGGGCAGGTAAAATTGTTGCTGTGCAGGTATTTTTGGTTACTACTTGCACTGGCCCATGTACTGGGTTTATACATGTGTATGTGGATTTTTACTTGTAATTGACTTGTAACACCCACATTTTGGTTCATTTTTGAATGAAGTGAAAAAAAAAGAAATAATGGCAATGGATTCTTAACAGTTCTTAGTGTGATCCGTAACCAGTATTCTTCATACTTAAAAATGGATTTGAATATTGCTTTTAGCAAGGAAGTTTACAGAAAAATAACCTCCTTGCTTTTAGAAAGCAGGTCCATACCTGTTTGCCTTTGTGATTACGTCCGTGTAACAATCTGTAAACTAACACCGACATCAAAGGGGAATTTAGTTAAACCCTGAGGCTTTGCAGGTCAGGTTATCATAGAGGTCATCTCAAACAGGTGAATACATCCTTACCTGTGCAAATTTGGTCGTAAAAATGAGGTAAGTTATTTCTACCTTCTCACATTGTCCCTATAAGCTAGGGGGCCTTAAGTTATAACCTCCTTGGTTGTCAATGACCTAACAGGTATGTTGCAGCATGTCGGGGGGTGGGGGGCAGAACATATGACACCTGCACAAAACCCGTAATGTATTGTGCATAGCACTTTGGCAGAATGTCTCATATAAGGTTGTATTCATGCATATAACTTATTATAAGGTTAACACTCGACCGTCCTGTCAAGAATAGAAAGTATTGCACTGCTGACAGGATTTAGCAGTGCAAATCATTCTACTATTGACAGGACTGACTTTCCAAATGTTTTGTCAGAAAAAATATCGTCTGCAACAGGCAAAATTCTGATGTAACAGTGACCAAAAATTCTACGAAAACTTCAGCAGGCGCAGTACGTATTGCCGACGAGCTATATGTTGCAGTTGTGAAAATATCAATCAGTGAATAATTAACCAATGAATGTCCTCCTTTGTGGGAGCTCGGTAACCAATCAGAGGAGTGATTGGCGAGGTTAAGTGAGTTGAGTAACCCTAGCAGCTCGTTTGTCCCAGAATACACATGGCTGCCGTATTTGGAAAGTAACAGTTTGGTGAGATGGACTCAGTCTTTTGTCAAAATGCAAGGGACCGTTCAGAACATATGGAGTGGACATCATAGGATTAGGGTTATATTTGTCTATCAGAGATTCAAACTATATTTTAAAAGTACAGTATCAAAAAAGATGATTAGCCAGAAATAGCAATTAGCAAAAATGTAGCACTCAGCAAATAGTAACAAATGTTAGATCATAGTGATAAGAATGATAATAATTATCTTGTCTTATCTTATTTAGCAATGAATTGAACATTATTTTTCATCTAGTACTTACCAGTGGTTTCCCATATGAATATTAAGATTTCTATCATTTCAAAATTTCAACAAAATGTCCAAAGATGAGGTATCCATGGATTTGTAGGTCAAAAGCCTTGGTCTTAAAGATACCAAAAATGATTTAAAGAAAACATTTTTTATTGGTTTGCTTTTTTCTTTTGCTATGCTTTTTTATTCTACTTTACTCTACAGTTCATTCTTCTTCTAGATATAGTCTTGCTAACATTAAAGACAAAACATAACAAGGCGTGCGTGTGAGAGTGATGACATACAAACGTTAATGGATCTCCCCACAGTTTACCTAAGCTTTAGGTCAGGACTTTTCAACATACTGTAAAATTTGAGCAGGAGCAGAGACGACTTCGTAACAAGGCAGTGATGTAGGGTGCCGACAGTGTTTTCGTCTGACATAGTCCAGCTCCTATAGAAGAGTTACAGTTTCTGTGCTAAAAATGTGAAATTTCGTGATGGTCAGACCAGTCTGATAGGTTTTCCTGACTGTTGAGGCTTGTGAAAGTTAGGAGAATGTTTCGCGGGATGTTTAAGAGCTGTGTTTCCGCCAAGTCATCTGCGTACAAGAATTTTGTGCACATCGAGCCCAGCTCGTTTGTGGGGCCGTGTCAGGATATGGAGGACTTTTGGTTGCCTTCAGATCATGAGAGGTAAACGTGCTTGTATCTTGGCATCATGAAGTCATTTTTTTGTCCTTAATAAAAAATGTGCCTGCACTCATGTAAGGGGGCTGCATGGGGGGGTCCCGACAACGCTGTACGCTAAGTTTTGAGATCTGGCTACGTATTACGCTACAGTAGCGATTACGCTTAACGCTAAATTCCAAGTGTCTAGAACGCATTACGTAGAATTAAAACGCGTATTACGCTCTACGGAAAAGGGAATCCTGGCCCCCATGTAAAGATGAATGCCAGACCCATAACATGCTTGGTTCAGAGTTAGAGCAAGGATCAGGGCCTAACTGATTATGAGGGTGGCTGTGGTATAATTATAATTAGTGGGGGCATATTGGTCCTGGAGCTGAGAAATTGGTCAGTGTAGGCCCTGGAAACAGTCCAACAACTAGGACACCAAAATCCTATATTGAGATTTAAGATTAACAAGTTTTGGAAATATCTTTTGCCATTTGTTGCAGGAGTGGAAGGGAAAATGCACCAACAGATAGAAAGAAGAGACCGAGTGGAGAGAGAGAACAGGAGAATGAACAAAAGGACGACAGAAGCAGCGAGAAAAGCAAGAGCAGCAGAGAGGTCAGATTTGTAAATATCTCTTACTGTGCATGTTATATTTTATCTTTTCATGAACTACAAAGTCTTATACACACAAATGGCATTGTAAAGTAAAACACTGCTTACAGTTATACTCTTTGTCCTTACAGACAACAGACAGCAACCAGTCATATCAGGTGGGTGCAGTACCATTTTTAACCACTGTGTGGCGCTAGTTCATAGTACAGTTGTGTATTTCCTGTTTCGAAGTCTAAATGCAGGATAGCTTTGATAATTGTAAGGCTAACCATGATACCTGATGACTATATGCTTAGGAATTTTGTTCAAGACTCTAGCTGAAGAAAATACAGTTTCAACTGTTTTACCTCCTATCACGAAAGTTCATCTGTGTTGGTATTTTAAGTTGAAACTTTTGCTCCAACACGAGAGATTGTTCTCAGGTCTACAGCTTTTGACCAGTCACTTTGGTCTTCTTCAATAGACTGACCCAATGAAATTTGTTGAAAGCTATAGACTTTGTGTTTTACCTTGCCCTTCAAAGTTTGTTGTTGTTTTTAAACCAGCCATGCGTGTAGGCACTAAAGCTGGTGATAGGGGATAAAGTCCTAGCATCAATGGATGGGAGATTGTTTCCTAGACTCTTCATATCTTCACAATAAGGCCTTAAGCCCACGAGATAACCAGGATAATATTAACAATGGCCTGAACTGAAGTCCTGTGGCTCTGTGTCCAAAAATCAATGAAAGAAAGAAATGAAGACAGAACACTGAGCATTGTTTGGCCTACATGAATGTAGCTTTGCCAGTATCCTTCCATGCTATTTGCTAATAGTAATCAGGATATTCTGCTGTTCAACAATGACTGAGGGCCTGCATGGGGGGTAGTGATTACGAATTACCGATAAGCAAAATTTTCGCCTCCAATTACGAATTACATTTAAGCCTCAGAGCTGATTACGACTTTACGCTTTGCAGTTAATGTTCTATTACGAATTACGTTGATTTTTGGGGAGGCTGTCTACGGATTACGAAACTGAAAAGGCCTGATTACGCCTTACGAAGAAGGGCATGCAGGCCCCCAACAATGCAAAGAACTTCCTAGACCAAAGAATCCACTTCGTAACCCCTTAGTAACCCCAAGGTCTTCCTCCATTCATACGGGGTCACTTGGGTCATCCAGACTTGAAACCTTGCTAGACAAATGATGATACAGCATATTGAAGATGCGCCCTGTCCAAATATAAACACTGACCCAGATATCCCATATTTCATCAGTCTGTAACTGTGTCTATATATGGAGATATGAAGGTAACCGAATGCCCAGTGTTTCAAAGAGATAGGGCTTAGACGGCTTGTTTGAACTCTGGCCAGTTCTGAGGTGGTATTATGGAGCTGGAGAGATCTCTTTTGATTCACCGAAACAGGAGGGTACACGTGTTCCCACATGCCTGGAGGTGGAAACAGGTAATTTAGGAGAGAACTTACAAATTTTGTTTCAAGTTTCTTTTGATGTTTGCTCAGTTTGACTGTGTCTGTACCATTCTCCATGTTTCTTCTTCAGGAATTTCAGAATTTCAGTCTGTCATACTGTAGCATACTGTTTATATGTATTAGTAATGTGTAATGGATTTATTGATAGGCTACATTCTTTGATATTATGTAAGTGTAAACTGTTGCATTCCAAATATAGTTCTAACCATAGCACATAGACAGATGTAAGATTTTCTCTATCTAATTTTTTTACTAAAAAATGCTTAAGAACCAAGGAAATCACTTCATACGGCCCGAAGTAATGAAGTAAGATATTTAGGGTGGGACAGTTTAAGGAAAATATGTGTTTATGGATGGGGATGGTGTTGTGATAGAAAACACCACAATTTTTACAATAAGCAAACATGCTGGCAACACCATTCCAACTATTCCACCACTGATGTTGCTTCAGCCTTCCCCAACGGCTTGAAATACTGGGTTAGTGCAGGTAAAATCGGAGCTGTGCAAGTTATAATTTTTTATGTGTACCTGTACCTGCACCTAACCTGCACTGGTCCATGCACTGGGTTTTTAGGTGAATGTTGATTTTTGTTTCCTTCCTTCATTGACTGTTATCAAATATAGAGTCTAAAAGAATGGCCCTTTTTTGTATGATCCATATCTTTCAAAGTCTGAGTGGTGCAGGTAAAATTTGTCAAATGCAGGTTAATTTTCAGTGTTACCTTCCCTATATTTCTCCTCAATGGCATAGTCCGAATTCATCTATCTTATCTCAGCCTGTTGAAAATGAACACATCTTCTGCATCACTGGTTGCTCCTAGTTGCCATGGCAACAGATGGAGTAATCAGACCATTCCTCCCTAGAGGGGGGTGTAGAAGTAAAACTTATTGGGATCGTTTCCCTCTGGGGCTTGCCAGTCTGATGATCAACTACACTTGTGAAATGTTAAAACATGGGGGAGTGTTCAAATAGTTTATGGGTGGGCTCCAGTGCTTGGAATCATCTCTTGAGTTTTCGTGTGATCAAACTGCATGCATTGTATGTCCTAAACTGTTAATTGCCCAAGTTTGGGGGACTAAATTTTGTGGAGAAAGAAAGAGTTTGCTATTGAAACAACCATAGTAACTGTAGACAGAGCGTATAAAAACTAATATACACTGTTAAGCCACAACAAATATTTCTCAATTTATACTGTATTTCCTAGTGACTGTTTCTCCAGTTTTGTGTAACATTATACCTGTATAGAATGACGATATATTGTGATTATTAGAAGAGATTCTTATGAGATAAGATTTTCCAAAAGTATTGCCACATTCTGTAACAATGATCTCCTATAGAGTGCTTATTCACCATTTTCCGTGTGACCTTTCTGTTCCTGTAATGAATTCTGCCTTCCCAACTCATACGGAACCAGTCTTCTCGTCTCCGCATCTTTCATCATCGTTCCGCGAATAAATCCTCATGAAGGTGACCTTTCCCGTTATTAGCGAGGCGCTGACCCAATTTCTTTCGGTCATTCCGAACCCCGTCGCGAGACCGTCACCGCGGGAATAAAAAAGGTATCGGCCGTAAAAGCTAATCTAAATTCTAACGCGGTGTGAAGAATTTACATGTCAAAATGATGTTAGGTGCTGTTGGAATCATATGTCTTTTGGCTGGCGCTTTTCAACATGTTGTTTTGTCAAAATGAATGCATGAATACAGTGATGGAATGTACAAGGGAGTGAATACGTTTGTTAAGTCAAAGAAATTCAAAAGCTTTCATAATCTATGTGGGGACATGAATTGAGTGTTGAAATAAGTCTTCTTCTATTGCATTTTAAGACTTGATAAGTGTTTTATTTTATGCCTCTGCTCATTTTGTTTTATAGGGATTTCCATGCAAATGCTATGAATAAAGACACCCTTTTTGATACGTACTTAATAAAAGTTTATTTTATGTCTGCTTTACAACAATTTTCATGCAAATGACATGTATAAATGCCAACATCACCTGAAATGTAGGTCATGCTAGGTAAACTTTCCATTGAACTAAACATGCAGTTCTCTACCTATGTCTGATAATGTTCATTTTCTGTAACATTGCGATCAGATACAGTAAGTTCTTTTTTGAGGTGGCAGGGGCAGTAGGTTGTTAATCCACTGTGTCTAGGGCACAGTATTGGAAGAGCCCATCCCTCTCCTTCCACTGCCTTTTACCTCCCAAACTGCATTCAGGTACCCATTGTACACTTGGGTGGAGTGAGAGTTTAAAGTTGAAGTTTGAAGTTGTGTAACTGCTTTTCCTAAGAATGCAATATCTACATGTATAGCCAGCAAACCCGGGAATTGAACCCATGACCTCTTGATTCCTTGTCAGCTTGCCTTGCCATTCAGCCATTCGACACCTCATTGCTGCAGCTGTGAGAGATACTGCAGAAAAGAAACCATGCACGTAAAACTACTACAACTTTTACGCGATTTACGGTATATTGATTGTGGTTAAATGAAGGCATCAGTTTTGTGTTGCATGTTTATAGTGTTGAAGGAGATCTTTTATCCAGCTTGTCAATGTTACAGCACCCCTGTGTCACATCTCCTACACAAGTACGCAGTAAAGGGGACGTTCAGATGTCCTTCATTTATTTTACGACTGAAAAGAGATCATTTTGATTGAATCCAAGTCTAACAACTTCATACACAATGACAAGAAAGTATAATATGTCATTCTATGTCTCTTTAGGGGCTATCAATTGAATCAAGTGTTGTACAGGGGTTTCTAACTCTTCATGAAAAGAATAAGTATTCCACAATAATTCTAAGAACTTTCAAGTCTTTACCAGATTCAAGTGATGGTTCAATTTTTCATCCAGTACCTTCTGTAGTATTTGATACTATGTGAAAACTGAAATACCATGAAATTGAAATATTTTGCCACTATCATTTCTGCAAGATGTTGACAACATCTCAGATGGAAACAGTAACATCTTTTTATGATACTCCAGTGTCAGATTTAAGGGAAACGATTGTGGGAAAGTAATTTTTTTATGTGGAGAAGTAATGTACACTCTGGTGCATGGAACTGCCAATAGCAGACATTAGAGCCATTTGTAACCTGGTTCAATCACATTGTGAAGGGGACATTACATACTTGTGATGGGGAAATAGATTCAATACTCATTTTTATTACTTGGATCTCTGATGCACTAATTTGTATGTAATAATTTTATGACATGTTTCTGTTTTAGTTAGTGCTTCTCTGTCTTCATTATGCAAGAAAAGTTCAACAGAATGGTAAAAAACATATTGTTGGAATGTATTTATCTCCACTGGAACTTTTGGGGTATAAGGCGGTGCCAATCTCTATTCCTTTAGCCCTTTAGCCACACAGTTGCACAGATACTATAGCATAGTAGGGAGGTACTGTTTAATGATATCACTGTGACATTATTTAACACAGATACAGCAGTTTTCATTGAGGAACAGCAAACCAAATAAGTCAGTATAGACAGAAATATTTAGTAGGCATTGTTTTATCTACATGTACATCATGTACAGAGATGATTTTAACACCTGAAACTATTGTTTGCTAACAGTAACTCTTTCTGTATCATCAAGTGATGCTGCATTCCTCCACTCCTATGCTCCTGCACACACTAGGTCATTTCTACATGTATTTCCGTGCGAGGACGGATAGTTTCGCGGCTTGCTAACTTTCCATTATGAGCTCATCTCCCAGAGGACTAGTAGTGGGAAATAGAGGGGAGGACAAACAGGTTGGTTTAGATTCCGGGAAGAATTAGGTCCGTCCTGGAAAATAGCCAAAAACTGCTTTGGATTCCTGGAAGAGTTAGATGATTCTGAGAAGATAGGAAGGCATGTTTGAGGTAGGTGGAGCTTTATAATAATAGCATATTTTACTTCCAGGATATATGCTATAGATCTATGACATTTAATTTATTGATAATCATGTTTACAGATTACTGTGTTACTCAGATTTCATTTTTTTATGATCATGTAAACTTGTGTTAAAATGGAGAGAAAACTTGGTATAAATTGATAATTTTAAATCAGTGTTATCATGATGATATCAAATATTTAAGATCATATTAGAAATGTCAAGTCATTAGAAAAGCTTTAGTTTTTCTAGAAAACATTTAAAAAAGAACAGTTGTTTCATCTTTGATATTTAATATTACAGAGAATTCTAGTATCAGTCACCATGACATGATATGTGTTTGATAACAGAAAATGATAATATGAAATACTGTTTTTGATAGTTATCATAAATTAAGGTCTATATCATGTTGACATCAATCCTGATAAATATTACAAAGGTTGCATTATTTATGTGACATTAAGGTTTATGAGTTTCGTTTTTAGTGACCACTAACCCTTCGTAATTACCAACATATTCTATATTTCCCATGGGAGGTGAGATTTGGGAAAATATTCAAACTCGTAATGTCTTACAAATACTTAATGTATTATGTATCGTATCAAGTTAGACATACACATTGTAGAAGTAGTAGTGGTAGTAGTAAGCCTTTATTTAAACTCGAAAGCTTGTCTAATTTTTTTCTGTCTAAACCATTTATTTGTCACACAATCAAAGCTATTCCAACTTATATTTAGTCTACTTCTCAGCATCATTTTGCCATTACATGGCATTTCCTTACAATATAAAGACATAGCAACAAAAACAGTAAAATAGAAATGAGCTCTTGCTGTCTTTTTTCTGTAGTTATCTTCAGGTGTTAATGTTCACATTCCAAAATAGGGGAATCGGTACTTCCAAATTTGGGCGTGTTTCGCGGTTGGTGATTTTTCCATTAGTTTGCAGAAGTAGTGGAGTCATCCCTCAGGACCAATGGCAATATGGATACTGATAAATACATGTATGTATTTCTTACTTGAAATGCACAGTCGTCTAGACCTTTGGATAGAATTAAGATACTGTAAAATGTGAAATATAAGCAGTCGTATTGTGTACAGTTCTTATGCTACTGTGCTAACTGCTGTGCACAATTGTCTAGACCTTTGGATAGAATTAAGATACTGTAAAACGTGAAATATTAGCAGTAGTATTGTGTTCATGTGCTACTGTGCTAACTGCTATTGTGCATTGACAGTTGTAAATTTGATTAAGGTCCCAGTTAGTACTGTAACATAATTGTCTATATTGGTGGAAAACTTCCATCTGTTGGGTTGCCTTTGCCAATGGCACTAACATTTTCAACCAATGATTCGCTAGTACATGTATCCAACAAATTGGTACAATGGATAAAAGAAAAAAAAGTGCTTTGTATCCACTATTTGCAGAAGAAATCATTTCTACTTGAATATAGCCTTTTTTTGCAAACTTTTGGAACATATTTTCTTCATATATTGGACTTCTTTTTCTTTCAAACCTCAAAACATTTAGAAAGCCACATTTGCTTCAAAATTAACCTTTCAAATGTCAACTTTCCAGGTATGCAAGAGATTTCTTGTGACATGTAGCTCCCTTAGTATGTTGGAGGTTAAACGGTCGTAAGTTTGGTTGATTGTTATTCTGAACACAGCCGTTCGCATGCGGGTAATACTGCACTTAACATTACACAAACAGAAGTGACAGCCGCTCCTGTACTTAAGCCTGTATGCATTATGGATCACCCCGTGCATTACATCAGGAAGGGCTTAGCTGGGACGTTAGTTTGAAGGTAATGTCATCATGTGGAATGGATGGAATAAATGGCAGGGATTTCCAGTAATTTGCTTTGCTGGCAGATCTTTTTAAAAGCTTGGTGAGAGCCATATTTATGTAGTATGATACTACATAAAGAATAGGGTGCAGAAACAGGTGAAGGTAGTTTTTGCTATAATATATCAAAACTTTCCTACCCAAAACTTGATCCAAAGAAACACGTATAAAGAAAAATGAACTGTGAAGCACTTGACAAAATTGTAAGAAATGTGCACTATTGTTACAGTAGTACAAAGCATTTTGCTATTTCATATTTGAAAATGATATCTTCCAATTCATAGTACTGTCATTTTATGATGGCCCAGTACCTAACTAGCTTTGTATCATCATTTGTATTACCATAATGATTATGAAAAACAAAGAATAGTATGAAATGTTAGGATGAAATTACACACATCTATATTTAGATACCTATTCTTTCAAAGCTGATATTCTTTCATGGGATTTGATGACAAAGGATAGACAAACATACATAGGAACAATGCCTTTGACAGTGACAATGCATAATCCATTGTGAATTAAATATTAATGTGCTAATGTTCACAATGGAGCTGGGCCCAATTTCGTGGTAGTTAGGCGAGAGAGGGGCGCGTAGTGGGACAGATCGACGCAGGGTCCCGTAGGCTTGGTACCAACTCCGGAGAGAGGATTTTAGACTCGGTTGTACGCAGGGAAATAAGGTAACAGTTGTTAATCATATCACACACATTGTAAACATGATACTGGAAATCTTTTGTTCTTTTTTACGGAAGTGAAAAAAAAAAATTTGTCTGATTCTGACTGGTAACTCTCAAAAATACTTTGAGAATTGAATATTTCTAGATTGTTCATGCTTAATGATTTTGGAAAACATGTTTTTTATTCATGTAGCAGTGATCATACCGATGATGTGTAATGATTTAAACCCTGATAGTTATTTGCACATGACTGTCCTCGGTACTGAAATGCTTTCCAATAGAACGAATACATCACTGTACCATTTCAGATGTTTTAGTACATTTCTAAGTATAAAGTCATGCTTACAGTAGGCATCCCTCTAATGCAAATAGTTATTCACACATGACTGTCCTTGGTACTGAAAATGCTCTCCAAAAGGACAAATACTTCACTACACCATGCCAAATGTTCAAACATACATTTGTACGTATAAAGTGCTGCACATAATTATCAATTATCATGAAATCATCAATTTGCTGTTTATTGGTAAAGGTAACCCTCTACCAATTCATTTTCCCCACAGACAGTTATATGCTAACATTTAGCAATTTATAATTCTAGTGGAGAAAACCATATATGCACTCAGTAAAAGCCCATTCTGATAACTCAATTATACCTACATTTTCAACTCTCTTGTGTTCTGTAATTAGTTTAGTGGTCAAGGTAGATGAGTTGACTTTTTAAATTTTGTGGTTAATTTGGTGAGCAAAACTTAATGGTATGAACCTCGAATCAATTCTCAAACACTTATAAATCAAATCCGAATGCTAAATTGTGTCTCTAAGTCTATATGCCAAGCATAGAAAATGTAAAAGTGTGCTAGATTTTTGCACCTGAAACAAATATATCCCAACAAAATAAACAAGTCACAGACTAGATCTATACTGATATCTGTGAGGCAAAAAATGTGATGTTGCTGTCTGAAACTGGTTGCTTGTTTGATATGGTAGGCTGGTTCTAGCTATAGCTATCTATGGACAGTAGCCAAAAAGTAATAAATAAAGAGGTGCCTCACATACATGTAGCTAGATGAAAATGTGCTAAGAAATGGCAGTAAGTGTCAATGCCACTGTCAGAATATTTTTGTGTATTGCCATCTGAAATTACATTGGAGGCCTAGAAAGATACACCTCACATAGCTTGTTTTTGATGACAATGCCGAAATTATGTTAAGAAAAGTTTGTTAAGAAAAGGTGTCAATATTAATTGTGTTAAGAAAAGCTATGTGTCAATATCAGACAGATTTCTTTATCCAGAATATGCACCCTGAAATTGCATTGGAGGCCTTTAGGCCACATCAATTTAATTTCTTGGTTAACGGATTCGCCCACTTAATTTTTTTCTGATTTGCAGAAAAAAAAAATTAACTGTAAAATGCTCATATTTCACCCTGAACAGTTCAAAACAGTCCTTTTCTTCCTAGTTGTTACAGTTATTCCATCTTTCAGTGTAGTGGTATCATTACAAGTTCAAAATTCATTGTTTAAATTTTGTACCAGCCTGGTGTGTTGACCTCACGGCTCCTATCGTACCATTTTGGGCCATAATAGGATACCTAGGCCTGTTTTAATTTTTTTATTTTGTCGCCCTCCCGCTCCATTATTTTTCTACAAAAATCCGTTAACCAAGAAATTAAATTGGTGTGGCCTTAAAGAGAAAGCGATTGATTCATCACCTGCAAGCTTGGCTCCTGCCAGCGCCACTCAAGTCATTAGAAGAGATGAGAAACTGATTGATATCTGAAGTAGTTTCTAATGAGGTAATTTGACCGTCATGAATATTTGATTGAAATCTGATCTCTTCATGGGAAACTTCCGTAGAAATCACTTCATTTACATGGCCGTGATTCAGCACAATAAGTGGGAATATTAGTAACAGGAAAGCAGTTACAACACAGAATATCAAACTACTGAAAAATGCTCTAGATACCCCATGCAACCTGCAACTTGCAGGCGAAAATTGAAGATTGCAACAGGAATACCAGGGCTCAAAGTTGTTTTTTCTGTTTCATGCAATATTGCAAAATTTCACCTGCTATTCCAAAAAATCTTTGTAAATAACCAAGCAAGCGTTTTATTGAGTTCCTATCCTACAATCTTCTTGGAATTTGAGTCTTGAGTAAACTCAAAACACTGGACACCGCATCCAAACTCTTTGTGCAAAATGTAAGTCCCACAAGCTTAAATGTATTTACACTTACAGTATTTCTTTGAATTGTTAGTAAGTTTTCTTTCACCACCACTCTTTCCTGAACATTAAGCTACTCCACCTCTAGGATTTAGAAACAAAACAGCCGCAAGAGTGCCAGCTTATTTTCACTATCTGTCTTACTATGCAAAGATAAATCAAATGTTTCAACATTCCATAAAGTTTCTAACACATGGACTCTGTGTCCTATTTGGTAAGGACACAGCCATGTGTGAGTTTTGGCCAACTTCAACGCTATGCTCTAAGTTCAAAGAATGTTTGTGTTGGTGTGGTTAGGAGAGTTGGTAAGAGTCTACCAAATAATTCAAGGGGATCGTGTGGTGTGGAATAGAAAGTAGGGGAGGAATCAGAAACTTGACGCTTGGAGGTGTGTAGGACTTCTCTTTCGGTTATTCTATTGAGCCCAAGGTGAGTATAAAGTAGACTTTGCTTATGATAATGTCATGAATATTGAATAGAGTAGTGCAAGAACTTGACCTTGGCAATGCTGTTGACCTTGAACACAGGTCATGACCTGGCACACTTTGGTATAGTCCCTGTTTCTCAGAAATACTCAGAAATGCTTTTGGTATTACAGCCTTTGTAGTGTTTTAGCATACTTGGTACTAATGGTAGCATTGCATTGGAAGGTTTATTGTTGTTCTCTCAAATGTTAAAAGTAAACATACCAACCTAGTAGCATACGGTTTCTCCTGCCCTCTATGAATTGTACAAAGTTACACTGTTACTAAGATTGTATTTTGTTAACCTTTAACCTTATAACTACTAGTAGCTGTTTGGCACCAAAATTTGTTTTGGTTTTGTCGGTAGGCAGCAGGGAGAAGGTGAAAGAATCAGTTTGATTTTAAATCCTAACATTTTTCAGGATTTCATTTTAACCCTTTTGCACTCATTCATTTAAAAAAAAAGCTCTGACAAAAATGACTTTCGTTTCTTTTGCATCTTGTGACTTAGAACCAGGGACTAGAATTATAACTGCCCCCTCCCCAAATCCTTACGACTGCTACATCTGCCTAGTGATAACCTAGTTCTATTTTACCACGTCTTCAATCTTGTCTGCTGATTTGTTCCCCATGACTGTGTCTGCCCCTTGCCTGCACTAGCATAATGACTGTTGTAATTTAAAGGAAAACCTGTAGGCACAAAGCTCAGCCACTGATATAGATAGTGGATGTTATCTGAAATGTCTGATTCTTCAGAGAATTTATCCAGTTTCTTGAATCATTACATTCAATGACAGGTAGTGTAAATCATAGCAGCTTGTATCTCACTGCAGATTGTTAGATATTTGTGATGGTTTTATGTTAGCATATTTTTGTCTTCCGAAGAACTTATTCTGCAATTTTGAGCATCAAACTTTGAACACTGCCTCCTTTTACCTCATATCATCAAATTTAAATCCCTATGATTTTAAGACAAGTTACAGGGTATATTTTAAAGGGAAGCATCATTTTTGAAAAGTTGAGTTGTTTTTGTGTATCACAAGGGAAGTATTTCTTCATTGTTGAAATACCAGAATTGGTACTGTCCTTGGTGCTGAAATCAACCACTGTTATAGGAATAAAAAGGCCTAGGGTCAATGAAAAGTTTATTTACTTTTTGTGCATCACAAGGGATGTATTTTAATTTTGAAATACCAGAATTGGTACTGTCCTTGGTGCTGAAATCAAGCCTTCCATTGTTAGGAGTAAAAAGTGTCATTGAACAGTATTGTTATTTTTGTGTATCACAAGGGAAGTATTTTTGAAATATCAGAATTGGTACTGTCCTTGGTGCTGAAAGCAAGCCTTCCATTGTTATAGTAGTAAAAAGGGTCATTGAAAAGTTTTGTTAGTTAAGGCATTTATGAAGAAGTCATTCTGAAACATTATGGACATAGTAAATGCTTTAAGAATTGACCTCGGTAACAAACATTCATTTGGTGAACTTGAAAACCGTGGAAACAGATTATGCCTGTACATAAGCATTGTAACAAACATTATGCATTTTCATCTAACAAACTTTCCACTTATGTTATAGTATAGGGATGCTCAAATTCGTTTTCAAGATTGTACTCAAACACAAAGTACTCTTCTGGATATTTTCCTTGCATGTTTTGTCATTTTTTAAGATGGATAGTTATTTTTCATACAAACCTGCAGCTTTTTTTTTGTAAAAAAATCTGGCAGTGTTGCATGCCAAAAATGAATCTATCATCCAAGAAGTCCCAAACTGAAATCCTCCCTGGAAAAATTATGAAAAATTACATTTCCCAGAGGTCAGCGCTTTCCCTGTGGTTCCGCACACGTCGTTTGTCAAACTGTCAGAAGAATCAGACAAATCATAAAATCACACGGGCGATGATTTAATTGCTAAATCCTCACTGGAAGGCACTATTCATCAAAAATCATCGGATGCCGAATCTCGCTGGTAGAATTGTCAATTTTGATTCTATTTCTTGAGTGTAGATTTGATCCAATCTTGCAGAGGATTAGGTGATGAAATGATATGTAGGGGAGTAGGGATGCTGTTATTCATCTTATGAGACAGCTCTATTTTTTTGCTTTATGCTACTACAATGGCCTAGTAGTAGGTAGAGCACTACCCTAGCATGCAGTAGGTCTTGGGTTTTGATGCCTGGCTGTCATACTCATACAAACGTCTTTCTCTGCCTAGCACTTAGCACATGGTATAGGGTATGCAAGTTCAACACATACCACTATTGGTGGACTAGCTCTCAAACAGCTGTGTGCCCCAAGGTTATAGAAATGGCACTTCACTATACACCCTATGGTAGTGTTTTAACTTTTTATCTCGTCTGTAACATCATCATAACAAGTTTGATCCAGTTTGATCCAGCTGACACCTGATATAATACTAGTAACCAATGACATGATGGCAAAATGTTTTAGAAAGTATAACTGTTGCCAGACTGTTCTGTGGGGCAGCTATCAGAGGAGCCTAACAAATCTAGGCCAAACAGGTAGTATACCCAGAACAACAGATGTTTCTGCTCCTAAATCCTCCCAGGATGGACACTTGTGGCAAATTAGAGACTTCCAGGGGTGCACATCCCAACCCCCTGTCTTTTGTCTGTCCTATGGGGCCATCCGCAAAGTGAGGTTCAGAACCGTGTCACCCTAGAAACATGCAGGAAACAGATTTACTTAGGGGGCCTTCATCACTCATCCTGTCAGCAAAATCTGTTTTTTTTTAAGGGGGAGTGGGGGCTTGGATTCAAGGGCAGAGGAAGGGCATCACATTCAAAACATATTGTTTACAAAAACAGACATTGTAATTGATAAAACGTCTGACTCAAACTTTATCATTTATGTTTCTATGTCTATGATCTAGGCCTAAAAATTAACAACTGAAAGCCAAGATGACAAAAAAATTGAGGGATACTTGTCAAAAACGTAGTGTTTCAAAGAACAGACAATGGGAAAACATAGACTAGATCATTCTCATTAATGTTTCTTTCTTTACACTGAAATATATAGCAACAGACTAAAGGGAGATTAAGCTAATATCTTGAGTTATATCGTGCTTAACAGCAGTTCTAGGAGGTTAAATGAAGGCCAACTTTTAAAACCATCAAATCATTCAGGTCTCTTTCCTTTTTAAGACTTAGCATTAGCAACAGACTAAAAGGGGGTTAAGCCCAAATGACTCAAATTAGGTCAAAAGCTCATACTATATTATAGAGAGAGGAGAGCAGTTTTATCTGAAACAAGTTTAAAGCTCTGTATTCAGAATTTGATCCATGTGTTTGACATATACGCATACAGCTGCTTTTTTCACGAGTCATTACCTGCACAAAGTTCACCTTTACCGCTTGTGGTGATAATTGTTGTCGGTAATTTTCTTCTTTGTAATTGGGCACACCTCCTTCATAATAGGCCTTCTCTTGGCAGAGGTCACACTGTCATGTTTCTGGAGTTTTTGTGCAGAAAGATTTGCGTTGTGCAACTGTAAAGGACTTGTGGAGGAGGGTTTTAGGCACACTTACATGTATAGTCTAGTACTATTTGGAATTTGTGGCACTCGCTCACAGTTAAAAATTCTCGGCACGATTCTTACTTCTACCCACAACTTGATGTTCCAGGCAAAATCTAAGATTCACTCACACTCATCTAGGAGGTTTATTATATTTGAAGCTCCTTGCGCCCAACCACTCACTATCCGGTTTAAAGGCACTCTATGTAGTTTTTTGCGCAAAAATTTGAAATATTCTAATTGTACTAAATTTCGGTGTTATTAACAGTTACTATCACTTTTTAACACATTTGTGTCATTATTTCACATTTTTTACGTATATTTTGTCCGTTCAAACAGTCCTTGTTCAGTTGCCGGTGCCACCGGTTTGCTCAGCACAACAACAACATACAGGGGTTGGCCCCCTAGGTGGCTAATTGGCTCGGGCATGCCAGGCTTGATAGACAGGGGCAGATGTCACCAGATATAGCCTCCTTAGAAAAACACTAATATCTTTCACATGAGGTGGAATATAATTATCAACTAAGAGTATTTTGTTGGGCATGAATAAACTGTGGTCATTATCCCTTCAAAAGAGATAAAAATCTGGTAAACGATTAGGTATTTCAGAAACTGGTAAGCTATCAACTGACACCCCACTGGGATGTAGGTCAAACCACTGGGAGTGGACAATACCATATGTGATATGTGCGGTTTGGCCAGCGGTTGAATAGAAGATTATTCACAGTTTTCTAAGCTTCTAAGGAGCAAGGATGTTGTATTTTTTGTTGCGGAGTATAGTTTTGAAATACTAAAGGGCTAAGTCAATGTACTATGTAAAGAAAAGAATGAAAAATATACTTTTTGTATTGTCAAAAAACTACATAGAGTGCCTTTAACGTCTGTTGTTCCCTGTCTCCTGAGGGTTAGATGTGCTTGCATGCTTATGCTGAGGCTTGTTGGCAGCCCGCCAAGATTCTTGTTACAATTTTGAAATTCTAGACACAATTTGAAATTCTTGGTACAAATTATTGACATTATTTGCAAGAGTTCCAATTTCTAGACGCAATTCCAAATCCTTGGCACAATTTGAAATTCATGGTACAAATTATTGACATTATTTGCAACAGTTCAAATTTGTAAATTCTAGTCACAAATTGAAATCCTTTGAGTACATTTTGAATAGTGAATATGGAGCCTGAAACATTGTATTACCGCTCTGACAACTGAGGCAAAATATGGGCAAAGAATATGAAATATAAATCATTGATTTCATAAAAGCTGGCGTTTCTATTGAAAGTTGCTGACGTTGAAATGATATGATCTAGTGAATGTCACGACTATGCTGACAGTGATGGGTAGTCTGGACATGGTAAACTGCAATTTTTGAACAATTTTGCTTCCAAAGAAAAGCTGGTAGTTGTTATATCATTTATAATAGTGATTAATACATACATAATTCAGCACCCTCACAGCCAAATTTGAAACACAGGTGTTGATTGTGTGCTGAGTAATGATAAGGTCAATGTCAAATAATCCAAGTTTAATCTAAATGTTGTTTGTTAGAAACTACTTGTAATTTGTATATATTTGAGTCAGAGTCTTGTAAGAAATTTAAGAAAACATTTCTCATTTTTGTACACTATTTAAGCCTGGATGACACCCAGGCTATTCAGCAGCTAATAGCTTGAATTATCTGGAGGAAAAATGATTTGTTAACTTAGATCTAACCTAACAAAAACTAGGATAGAAAACTGTAGTATGTAGGATGTACCACTACAATAACCCTTTAATTAGTCACAAAATTGGTTGCTCACTAAGAAATATAGTGAAATTTTTTCCAGAAGTCGGTATGAAAAGATTCTCAAATTCTCAAGACCAGCATGGAAAAATTATTGACATTTTGCAGCAGTTTGATAAAGTTTCCTAAAACATTGTGTGATTGTACAAACCTGGTATTCATTACAAGATAATGAGATTCATGTTTCCAATCTCACCAGACTATAAACCAAAGCGTAGCGTCAAACAGTGACAGTTTTACGACCTGTCGTGCTGTTAGTTTGTGGGAATTACCTGGTCACCTGAGTTGTGGAATGTCACACCTGGGAGTATGGGGGATTATGAGAATAGTACTGGCTTGTATCCTGATGTTTTAATTGGAATAAATAGTGTTGTTAGGTCTGTCACAGCCATGCAAAAATGGTTTGTGATGCTGCCTTAAAAGCTCACAGAAGAAGGATGGCAGAGGCTATTTGAAAGCTTTCGTATAAGCTAAACGTTTAGTCTTGCTTAACATTATGCTGACCCTTTCCTCAAAGTTTTGCTGCTAGAGCAATCTTGCATTTGTGCCATTTGTGGTAATTTCAGTGATTTTGGCTGTCCAAGTAATTGTACACTAGATATTTTCTGAAACTTTGTACATGTTTCTGATATAAAGTACAACTTTTAAGCAGTTGGAATTTTGTTTTTGAAAGTCTCACATTTGCACACATAGAAGATGGGCGTTTTCTGATGTTATGTTACAGCCTGTTTTTTTAAAAAGGATCTGTAAATTTTTTTTCTAATACACAAAATAAGGATGTGATCATGTCTTTGTTTGGTAATTGGTCATCTCTAATTACTGGGGTTGAAAATAAAGTTTCAAACAATGGTTTAATTTTGCACATTCACACAGTGTTTCAAAAAGTCCTTCTAGGTTGATAAATGTTGATATTGTGCATATTTTGTCAGTTGATGCATAGTAAAAAATGGTGTTTTTATCCTCAGCCATACATGTATCTCTTGGGAAGTTTCTGAATTATTAATGTGTGTGTTAAAATGAAAGATAAAGTACAGGGATTAGCATACTATTTCACATCAGGAATAATGTTAGACTTTTAAGTACTCAGAGTGTAAGGTTCAAAAGTGTCAACTTGTATCTTTGCTGATATGGTACAGGTCAACAATTGAATTATGATAATATTAAATGTATGATGCGTATGTCATGCTAAGTTAACATGGGAAGTTTTGTAACACTGTCTTATCCATTGTGGAAAAGATTTGACAATGTCATTCTTTTGTTGCTGGTTTTCATGTCTGTTTATGGGAGAGCTTCAGGTCTTAGCCTCAAGTGTCAAACCTTATCAAGAAGAGTAGCTATACAGTCCTAGTGTGTTTTACTAAAAGTAAAATGCAAGGTATAGTGAATCGACATTGCTGACTATATACTTCTATCAGCTACACTGTACCTATCTGAAAAAGCAGGTCTGATGTTCTGTGTTATGTATTTTCTGGCTCACTCCCTACTACTACTAGACAACATTTATATGAGAAATAGTGCATATTGAGAGATAACATTTATTGTACATTCATGCCCTGTTGGGCTTACAAATGTAGTACAGGTATATGCAAAGGTATATAGTACAGACAGGACTTCTGATACAAATCTAACAATATTAGCTCTAAAACTACTATACAGAGGTTCAGCTTCTTCGAATTCCTGTCTCCTTGTGTATGAGAAAAACATAGACAATAGATCTAGACTGGTGTAGCAGGCCAGAAGGTACCCTTATCGAGACTGTAACCCAGTGTACAACAGCCAAGGGTACATGTATGTCCTAGCCTGCTACACTGGGCCACACACTACCATGTAGTGCCATAAAACTGCAGACCAAATGCATGGCCACACCATGGCATTTACAGTAATAGGACACCAATCACCACATGCCGCCCCTCCATCCCCACTACTGATGATCCCATCACCTGAAGCCCTGCCCTACACACACCTATTGATCTCCCCACCCCCCAGGGGAGCATGAGTCATCTCCCCAGGGTCAGGGGATCCAAAGAGATGACCAGCCTGTTATATAGAGCTGATTTGTCATGCTTACCATACCTGTCAGTGTTGCGTTTAGTTTTGATATATCCCGCATTTACTCGAAATGTAACGTGGTATAGTATAATGTGATTTAGTGTGATATATGATACAAATGTAATACAGGAATACTATTATAGCAGTGGCAGTGATTTCTAATAAAAATAACCAGGTAGCCACAGAGTGATATAAGAAGAAATGCACATGCTTGTAACAATTAATAAAAGATGTGGGTACATTATGGATATATTATGTTATTAGCTTGAATATATCACATAAAACTCATAAAACTGATAGGATGGAAGATGGAGTATTTAGTGTTTTCAAGACTATCCTCTCAGGATTTTTACCTTGATATTTGAGTTAAGATCTTAAAAACGAAATTACAGTTACATATAGACCCAAGAGCAGTATTCAGTCTCCGTTTGAAATTCGCCTTCATCTTTCAAGACCATGATTGGGGTCAGTTGGGGCCGACTATTTTGCATATATTATATATGTATTTTCCAAGATAGTGTACAGAAATCGAGCGACGACTCCTGATACATACATGTATGTTCTACTGTGCTATCGGTTTTACAAACATGGCACGTCAGGTCATTTCGGGTCATGCAAATGGCCAAAGGTATGACTCAGATAGAAACTAGAAATCTCTACCTGTTGTCATATAAAATGATTATTGATGATAAACCTTATTGCACAACAATTACACAAGTTCCAATGGCATGAAAATGGCATCTAGTGCTAGTATTTTACTACTATAAGACTAATCTACAGTCAATTTTGTACCTTACAAAGTACAGGGACTTTTGTGTGGTCTTCTACAACTAAAGATCTAGCAAAGTTAAATACATGTATGGATGACGTACAGAATATATGTACTATGTGGCAAATTACGTACAAAATATATATCAGTGATGACGATAAAGGTTTAACTACATGTATTCTCTAACATATTATATATTACAATCATGGGTGGGTCCTACCATTTAGATGTTCTAGTTAGGCACATGTATGTGGGAATTGATGACTTGGATTAAAGCATGAGTGGTAGGAAATGTATGCAGAGTGATGGTGGCTGTGTGAGCATAGCTGAAGGGCACAGTCGATTATAGCAGATGATAGGTGCCCTCAGGTCATGGTCTGTACACACGGTGCACGCTGAATTATTCATGAGGAAAAAAACATGGGGAAAATGTATGTTTTGCTCCAAGACCATGTTACTGTAAGTTACAGTAAATGGCTTGGATAAAAAGTACATTCATATACTATACGTTTCTAAGATGGCTGTCCAAAATACACTGTTTTTTTACATATTTGTTTTACTTCTTGTGACGTAATGAAGTTACATGTTTTCTTGTATAACATGGTAAAAACATCCAATTGAAAAATTGTACGCTTTGCTTCAAGTTACTGTAACCGAAGTTACATCAAATGGCTTGGATAAACAACATTTTTATTTGGGATGTTATAGGAAATATGAGATAGATCTAATGTTGGCTGTCCAAAATTTATGTGCTTTTTTTACATATTTTACATATTTCTTGTGACTTATTGAAGTTACTTGTACCAGTATCTCATTTTTCTTGAATATTCGTAAAATCTTGAATAGGAAAACATGGTAGTCTATTTACAATTCAATTGCCAAGATTATCGGAAAAGCGTTTGAAAAGTAATGTGCATCATCGTAAAGTATTAGGTTGTCATCTCAGTTGTAATGTTTTTGACAGCACTTTTGTGTGCTACGTTGTAGAAATGATCAAATTTGCATTTTTATAGGTGTAGTACCACGTTCTTTACGACATCCAAGAACATCATGAATAGTGTGTTAAACAGAGAGTGGTTTGTGCATAATGTGTTCTCATCAATTCAGATATAATTCAGACTTTCTTTACCAAATTTGGGAGCAAAATATTTTTTGTAGACTATAATAAACCTGTCAGCTTTTGTCTGAATACTGCATTTTACTTAATATTCACGGTAGCAAAAGTTCGCGATCTGAGAAAAATAGAGGTGTTCACGGAATTATATGTTCACCGTGGCATCAGGTGCAGAAAAAAGAAAGTCGGCAAATTATTTGTTCACTGAAATTATAAGTTTGCGGTACAGAAGTGATGGCGAAAACCGCAAACATGTAAGTACTGTGAAAAAAATCAAGAATTACAGTAGCTGTCTCCTAAAAGCAGCAGGTAATATAGCTGTTGAAATTCATGCATTTTAATGACCTTAAAATTTCATTTCACACCTGGATGGATTTGACCGCGTTACTCTATTACTGCAGGCAATAGCATGGAAAATGTCATGGTAATGTTGCCTCAAATTCACACCAGTAGCAACCATGCATTTCCCAAGGGCTGGACATTTTCAGCAACAAATGTGCAAATGTGGACAAATTTTAGTCTCCATCAGACTTCTTTTGCGGGGTGAATAAATCGTAGACCTTCTCTGGCCAATTAATACCCTTTTTAGGCCAATTTCTATGATTTATTCACCCCGCAAAAGAAGTCTGATGGAGACTAGACAAATTTAAAGTCAGAAGAATATAGCAGTGCCTTGCAAAGATTGTTAAGTGGTGTCTTTGTGTAAGCTGTGAAAAAAATTCACTCCCGTTATTCCAGCATTTATCGTATTAGTAAGGCTTCCACATTAAAAATGGTGAATTTAACGAGATCTATTTATGAAGAATCATTTAGTAATCCCAAGATATGCACTTATAAGATATCCAGGTGTTCAAGATATTAAGAAAGCCTATGCCATTCTTTTGATATGGTTAATTCTTAAAGTACCTGGCAGAATTGTGATATTTTTTGTATTTAATTTTTTCTTTCTCCATTTTTGCATTTCACATTTCATTTTAAAAGTCTAGTCTTTTTTCAGGCATTCCTAAAGCTCATATCTGTGCTTAGAAGTTGTTGTAAGTTTTCACCTGTATAATTTAGGAACCCATAGCTTATAATTAGCCCAACTGTGTAGTATTAGTGGGTTTAATGACAGGAAGGCTGGTCTTTCATCTGGTCAGCCCTGTCCTCACCTGGTCAGACAATAGAGAGTGACCAGACTGGGCACATGTCAGGTAACCTCTGAGGGGGATGGGGTCTTTATCTCTGAGTTTGAATTGCAAACTGTCATACGGTGTAAGTTTCTTGTCTTACAGTTTGTTGATACCAGTTGTGTTATAGAATGCTTTAGAAGGAAAACAATTATACTGAGGTTTTAGGTAGGTATGGTAAAGGTCTCATAAGCCTTTTTCTCAGGTCACAATGTCAGTGGGTTGGTAATGTAGATCTCCTTCCATGTAGCCTTTTACCTCCCAAACCGAAGTCAGGTACCCATTTTATACCAGGGTAGAGTGACTGAGGAAAGTTGTACAATGTGGCTTCTCAAAGACATAATGTCTACGATTCAATTGATTGTGTGTCTGATAGTCTAACCTCAAGGCTGTCAATGCCACTTCAAAGACTGAAAATCTACTTAATACATGTATGTCTTAGATAGGAAGGTTTTTATCCAGTCGAAGCTCAAGCGTACAGACTTATATAATGATTATAGCAAAGTGTCACCTCTTACCCCTCCCCATGGTGAACAGTGATTGGTGCATTTTGAGTACCTCATTTAGGGGTCCTTAATTTGTCTGAGGTGACCCCTGCGAGATGCCCGCTCAAAAATCCGCTGACCCGAACCTTATGGAAACTGACATGGTCTGTAGATCAGCCCCACACCTCTATACTGTACCTCAGTCTTACCTACAGGAATTTATTAACAGCAATGTTTCCATCCTTTATTCTTAGGCTGGACAGCTAGAATTGTGTGCAGCAGTCTTCTCCGATAATACGTATAATTTAGTATGGATGTCATGCCTATGATTTGCATATCTCCCCTTTCTCTCTGTGCCAGCCTATACTCTCGTGGACGGGGAAAAATGGCGTTATTGCTCAGATTCGTCGCTTAACGGCTCTTAATGATGGGGTTATTATTGGAAGGGGGTTGTTTGAGGGGAGAGAGAGGGGAATTTAAACCATCGGTTTTAAAGAGATTGCCATCTTCTTGGTTTGGTGATTGCCTTTTTAGGAATTCAAGTAGGGTGTCTGCTATTAGGTATAAGCAAAAAGCAATTGGCACCTTGCAGTTGGGTCATACCAAACTCGTCTTTGCTACAGGGGGAACGATTGCTTTGAATTCATAATATTAATGTGAACGTCAGTTGTGATTTGTTATATATAATTCATATGGACATATTTTCATATGTAGAATGTTATGCGGCGCTGGTTTTCATCATCACGGCTTGTACATACTAAACAGGTGGTTATATTTCCCCGTCGGCCCTCCTCAAATCTGTAGGGACTTGGTACGACCCATTAACACGGGCCGACTACAGGGAATTGTGGGATGGGATAGCGCTGTCACGACATGCCGTGTGCCGGCCTTTCAGTATTCCGCTGTTTTAAATTCAAGGGGAAGAGCAAACGGAATAACAGCAGTCGAAAACTCGGAGGAAGAAAACATGGCTTGGAGGTAGGGTGGTTTTGATGCAATTATTTCTACTCCCATCCCTGCGCAAAACCATTTAGAAACACCAGGTAGCTAAATGCTACAGTTGACCCCATTTTTACATGTATCTTCTTATGCTGCTCCTCTTCAATTCCTGCGCACAACTTGGCAAGATTAGACATTTTGTTTGTAAAAAAATTTCTAAAACCATTCTAAAAACATTTTCATAACTGTCCAACTGAAAGAAAAAAGAAAAAAAATATTCCTGTTCTAAAGCCAGCTGATGTGATGCTTGATCAGTGAGACGTCACATGTTGCCATCTTTCTCTGAGAGTCTATGGAGAAATTGGAAAATTAGTATGTAGCTGGAAGTGGCAGACGTAAAGCTGGCAGTTACAGCCAACTGTTTGAATGTCCCTTCGTGCTTTTTGCATCCAAGGTCATTAAATTATGGAACATCGGATCATCCTCTTGTGGGATTTCCCTGCTGTAATGGAATATTCCATAATCCTGGCTTTACTCATATAGCCAACATCTTTCTGAATATTGACAACACATAATTAAACACTGCTGAATTTGTCTCCTACATATTTTCCTATCATACAATCTCAATCGTATGAATAATAGGATATAGCTTGATTTTGTCATTGTAAAATCAGGTAGCCAGCCTGTATCATTGATTATACACAAGCCTCACTGCAGACGACGGCACATAATACCAGTAATAAGGTCATTAACATTCTCGTCTGGTTTACTGGGCACTTTGCATGCAGGATGTCCGTGGAGGTTTTCAGTGCCCGAGTGTTTAATATGTAATTGCAGATGCACAGGATTTATGAGCACTGTTAAACCTACTGCCTGATGAGTTGATGTTGTTTCTTGCCTTGTAAAAGATTTGCATACACACAGAATGGTAAAAGAGCAATAGCCATGGTAGTTAAGAGAATATATAATGTACATGTATGAAGAGCAGCAAACTGTACTCTTTTAGCAGACTTACATGTACTCTACCAGCAAAATTTTATCTGTCTATTTGGAAAATTTCTACTCTTTTCAGCTGTTTCTAAAGCAGGCTGTTCATGTAGTTTCTGCCCAGAATTGTATTATAATGGTTTATTGCTATAATATTCAATAAGCATTTGCAGCATAACAATTTGTTGACAAAAGTTTACTACCCTTTTTACCTGTGTTTTTGTATGGTTATTGGCAAGACTTTTCACAGTACAATGCTAGTGTGTTATATGGGTTAGGTTCTGACCAAACATATTAATGTATTGTTACAACTGATTGCTTCCATACATTATGAGATTCCAAGAAAGAAATGCAAAGCACTTAATGATAATTCCACAGTAATAGAATTAAAGGTCAATTAAGGGCCAAGCTTTTTATTTACTTCTCAGATCATCACACAAATTGCCTCATTACCATATATTTCAATCAACCTTAACTAAATAATGATGATTCAAGGGTTGACCATAATCTTATCATGTAGCCTTAATTAGTGGACAATGGTAACAAGGAACTACCTTTATCTCTGCAATCTGGGAAATGAATTGACTATAGTCATGAATCTTTGTTTGCTATGCATAAAGCCATGTTGATTGATTTTATGCTTCACATCCATGCGTGCATTGAGTTTTTTAAAACAGGCAAGTACAAATAACTCCATCAACAATTTCATTGGTAAAATGTGACACCAAAGAGCTTCGGCACCAGCGCTCTAGCCAGCACTCATTTTTTTCCATCGACTGCAGGATTTTTGGAACTCTGTGGCGTGTGACGAAAAAATTTGTAAACCATCCGTTAACCTTGACAAACAAAATTGACAAAAATCTTGGGGAAAAAACATAAAAACATCCAAAGAACCACCAACAACCACTTTCATCCTCATGATTTGCCTCTCAAAATGTGGGCAATTACGTTTTTAAGGGCTTGAAAATTCAAAACTTGCTCCCTGACCCACTAGATTCTGTATCTGTATCTGTATAGCCGGTATAACCGCCCTTCGGCGTAACACATTAGCTTCTGTATCTGCATCTGTATAGCCAGTATAACTCTCCTTCGGCGTAACACACCAGATAGTGAGCACTCCCACCACCCCCCACACCCAGGTCCAATCATGAACCTGGGCTGACAGAAAAAAATTTGAGCTGCTAGAACCCTGTACAACACCAAAATAAAGATGAGTCATCCAATGTCAAATCAGCTGACCTGCATGTATACCGTAGTTCCCAAAAATCAATCCTGCACTACATGTATGCAGCAGGTTGTCTTCAGTTCTGTACCAATAATCTATCTCACTAAAATCCCTGCCTTTTCCTCCCAACCATCTGTCAACTTGTCTATAGTTGCTTTGTGCTGTGCTTATTTCCTAGTCTGATTGAATATCACTGGGTAATTCGTCTTTTGGGTGATTTCTTTGTTGCCCTCAGAAAAGATAGAGCCAAGACCATCTTCGATTGATGCTTTATCGAGTTCCTTTACAGGATGGATTCTTACATTTTTTGTTGTGGAAGATCAAGAGAAAATTGATGCTATACAACATATGATATATGATGCTGTGCAAGATGCACAGCTGACGCATTGCACTCTTGCTCCTTACTGTAGATGGGTTATTTATCAAAAGGCAGGGCTCAAAATTCATTTTTGGGGATAGGTTCACTGGTGCACCCAACCTATAGCTAAAAAAGTAGGTGCACAAAAAATTTTTTGGGTGCACAATATAAAACAAAATATAATTACAGATCTTACTGCTCCTCTTCTGAGCTTGAATCTGAAATGGGAGCTAACTTCAAAATCTTAAACAAACTTCAACAAAAATTTCATTATTTTCTGACACTTAGATGCCAACAATATCCTGCATACAGTTACTATTATACAATTGATATGTACAAAAATACCTACAAAAATATTTGGGTGCACTGGTGCACCCAGATAAAAAAAATGGGTGCACAGCTCCAATTTTTGGTGCACTAAGGTAAATCCTACACATGCACCCAGTATTTCAAGCCCTGAAACGTATTTCTGTTACAGTACGAACTTTGTGTTAAATCACTTAAGTTTTCAAATGATTTGTTGGCTACTGGTCAATTCTTTAAACACTTGGTTAATTCCTATTTGTTGATATCCTATACATGTACTGGGATTGGTTGGTCACAGTACTTTTTCCCATCACATATTTTTTCTTACAGCTTGCTCATTTGAAATATAATCTTGGCCTAAATGTGCATTGACCCAGATATCACAATCAATACAGATTGGACACTGATGGTATCATGTACCTCATGTCAATATAAATCATATCAGCATATTCCATGACATTAGATAAAAGTATACACAAAAAGATGGTGATCCTAGTTTCAGAATATCCCAATTTATAATTTGGATGGTTTTTGAATGTGTCCCATTCTGCCATGCTTCTTGTATGGAATAGTCCAAATGATCTGACATTATACTTGACACTTGTTATGATTATAATCCATCCCACCAAACAAGTAATTTTCCAGACTGTTGCACATTTGTGCAGATATTGTTCATATCACATGATTATCAGATATTGTTATGACACAGTTCTATACTACATGTATATAGACTCCCTGTGTACTTCTACTTGGGCCTAGGAAAAAAAATGTTGTGTTTCCGGTTACCCGACCGACCCTATGAAAAACCCCCCGACCCTAGCCTTTTTTGGGCCGACCAAAAATTTCGAGCGGCTAGCGGTCGGTTTTCAAAATTGGGGATTTTATCCCCGATAAATGTGCTCGTCATTCCAATTTTCTTCGGTCGGGCGGCGTGGATCGAGCGCTAATTGCACGGATCGGGCCGCTATTCAATTCCATAATTTGTCGGCACAATCCTGTCAATTGACGATGAATTGTCGATCTCGCCATGACGCCACAAAGAAAACGTTGTCATTGGTAGAAAATCTGACACCCCGCTGGCGTTTCACAACAAAATTTTCATGTAAACAACTCCGACTGTCTTTGTTTACATCGCGAAAGCTCACCGATACAAAGTAAAACTCCCGCCGGCCGGCCGCGCCCGATCGCATGGTTGCGGCATGGCGCTAAGTTTTCGGCAGCTTGACGGAAAAATAATCCATCCCCAGAAGAAATGTTACGCATGAAAATAACAACTACAACTTGTTTTCCTCGTTATATGACTTTTTGAGGCCGTAAAATGTTTAAAACGGTTGAAATTTGCTCGAAAAAACGGCTCGAAAATTCACGGCGAGAAAGACAACATGGCCGACCTATTTTCACAATAACAATGGTCAAAGGTCAAGATAGCATCCAAATGTATAGATACATGTAATAAGTACATATTACAGTGCTAAAACGATACTTTAAACGCATGAAAAATATTTTTTCGGCTACAACTGAAATAAAAATTCAGTTATATTTTAGTAAGGTTAATTTTCAAACATTACTGAGAAATTTTCCGAATTAATTGGTTTCTTGTGTAATATTGTTGTTTCTATGTATGTGCGGTTGGATGCTGTCATTGTAAAGACCCTTTACATATTGGGAGAATCAGATGAGATATTAGAGATTATCACGCTTAGTACCGTGACCCGAGTGTCTCTCAAAAATTGTTTTTGAGTGGAGTTTATAAACATGATCACATTTTTATTTGTTCAGCTGTGTCAATATGTGATTTGTTTGAGAAATAGGATTTGGTTTAGTTTTTAATATATTAATGTCAGTTAACATCTTTGGAATAAATTGCTCCAAGTTCCAGGTAGTAAATACATGTACATTTTGTATCATATATTTTTCACTTGTTGAACTTGTGGAAGCACCGTTGGCCCCCGGTTAGGGGTCATCCGGGGAACCTATGCCCAATTTTTTCAAAATTAAGGGTAGAATTTTTTTGAACATGAGGATAATTAAGTACAGATCTTGAACCTTTCTACTGCCTTATACATCTGCAGTTGTACAGAAAATGTAGAACTGAAGTTGCAGGAAATGACCTCCATTTGTGTTTGGAAAAGACAAAATGCAATAGCTTCCCCCCCCTCCAGACCTCCCCCCCGCCGCATTGAATTTCTGGGGAGATCCCTGTCTGTGTAGTACAAACAGATCATACGTTCATTGTCCCGGCTTTGACTAAAAAA